>NC_057814.1:318628507-318756333 GCF_018294505.1 Triticum aestivum | reverse complement strand
GTCGCCGCGCTGCCGCCTCCTCTTCCCCGCCGGTCGCCGTCCCTCTCCCTCGCCGTCCGCGCCTCCCCCCGCCGCCGCACTCCGCCCCACCGGCGTCCCCGTCCTCGGCTCCGGCGAGCAGCCCGGCGAGCCCGAGCCCGAGCCTCGGCCCGATCTGATCTAAAACGCCTCGGTTGACTTTTCTCCTCCTCCCCCGTAATCTCCAAGTCCTGAAGTTTTTATATTATCTTGCTCTGTTCATTGCATAATAACTCTCTGCATATAGCTCCGTTTCGTGCGTGTAGTATATTGAAATGTTTGTCTCAAGATGCTCTTCATTTTGTTCCATTGTGCCATGTTCATTTGAGTCCATCTTGATGCCTAAATCTCTGGTGCAAGAGTGCTAGTTTCTGTTAACTGCTGTTACTTATCAGAACTTGAGGATTTGTTATTTTTGTTGCATTTAATGTGTGCATCTGATGGGCATTAGCTCTACATGTGTTTTGATGTATGCCATGTCATCTTTACAGAGGTGTATGCCATGTATTTTTGTGATCTATGTCGCGACTAGGACAAGCATGCAAACTAGGCTTCGTGATGTTTCTGATTTCAGGGACTTAGTAATTTACTAAGTCTGTGCCTGCTGTTATTTTATTGCTATGTATCCATATGGCTACAGAGAGATACATGCTCCTTTTGTAGATGTTCAGTAAGGATGTTTTGTAGATATAGTTGTGCTCTATCCATTCATGCCCCTGTTTGCAATTATGGAGTGCTATAGCATGACTCAATCTTACTCTACGTTTGCAATAAAATGTTTCTGGCAGATTGTTTACGTGTTATGCAATTTTGCCAAGCTTCTTGTAGTTGTTTCATACATGCTATGTATTTGCTCTTGCCATGGATAGCTTCATAAACATGCCATCGTGCTGTAGGTGTGCTTGTTTGGTCATGCATTGCTTTGTGATGAGTGCATCAAGCTCACAAAGATGCCCTCATAATGTCTGTTTCTGTCATTCTCTGTTTTCTGCTGTCTGAAAGCTGGTAACGAAACTTGCTATGTTTACATGGTTACCATCATATCTTCTGGTCCTTTTTGGTTTATGGTCAGTAAGGAACTTTTGTTCTATGAATTTAGTAGATTCATGCCATGCCTTGTTTTGCTATGTTAGATTCCTGTAGCATGTGTTTGTCTTGCTCTGAACATTGCTACCTGATGCTGTTTCTTCCATGTCCAGTAATTTCACTAAGTCTGTGAACCTGATATCTTTTGCACTTTTGCCATGCTTGTTTGAACATGTTATGCTGTGATCTAGTCGTAGCTCAGTGTTCATCTTTTGTCAAGCATCTCCTGTATATTACATCCATATGCTTTGTTGCTATGTTGGTGTGCTGTAGCATAGTTACTGGATGTATTCCAAGTGTTATCATGCTGTTAATCACAGATCCGTGTCATTCTTGTTTTGCTTGCCATTTGCAAACCGTGCATCCGTTTCCGGTGATTTTTATATCGATTTCGACCGAAATCATCTCATCCTTCCAGTGGCATGCTTGGTTTTCCAAGTTACTGCCTTGTTAATTAAGGAGTCTTTTCAGTTTGATTCTCTGGAACTCATCATCTCAGAATTATTCATTCTCAGCTTTCAGCTCTCGTTCTCGAATTCTTCCAGTGCATCATTCAAGTATTATCTAGTCAGCTCGGGATCTCTGTGTTCACTTGTATCCGTTTTGAGTTCGTGAACGAGGAACCTGTTGAGTACGCTTACGAAGATCAAGCTTTCGACAACTCCGAGAACCTTGCAAGCAAGATGACCATACCCTCGAAATCACTTCTATCTTTGCTTTGCTAGTTGTTCGCTCTATTTGCCATGCTGCGCTACCTACCACTTGCTATATCATGCCTCCCATATTTCCATGTCAAGCCTCTAACCATCCTTTCCTAGCAAACCGTTGTTTGGCTAAGTTACCGCTTTTGCTCAGCCCTTCTTATATTGTTGCTAGTTGCAGGTGAAGTTGAAGTTGGTTCCATGTTGGAACATCGATATTTTGGGATATCACAATATCTCTTATTTAATTAATGCATCTATATATATTTGGTAAAGGGTGGAAGGCTCGGCCTTATGCTTGGTGTTTTGTTCCACTCTTGCCGCCCTAGTTTCCGTCATACCGGTATTATGTTCCTTGAGTTTGCGTTCCTTACGCGGTTGGGTGATTTATGGGAACCCCTTGACAGTTCGCCTTGAATAAAACTCCTCCAGCAAGGCCCAACTTTGGTTTTACCATTTTCCACCTAAGCCTTTTCCCCCGGGTATTAAACCCCCGGGCCAGTGTTCCTCTGAGTGCTGGTCCATACTAGAGCCCTTTGCAGCGCCACCTCGGGGAAACTTGAGGCCTGGTTTTAGTTGTATGGACTGATCATCCGGTGTGCCCTGAGAACGAGATATGTGCAACTCCTATCGGGATTTGTTGGCACATTCCGGTGGCTTTGCTGGTCTTGTTTTACCATTGTCGAAATGTCTTGTAAACCGGGATTCCGAGACTGATCGGGTCTTCCTGGGAGAAGGTTTATACTATAATGGGCTAAGTTGGGACACCCCTGCAGGGTACTATCTTTCGAAAGCCGTGGCCGCGGTTATGAGGCAGATGGGAATTTGTTAATGTCCGGTTGTAGAGAACTTGAAAGTTGACTTAATTAAAATACATCAACCGTGTGTGTAGCCGTGATGGTCTCTTTTCGGCGGAGTCCGGGAAGTGAACACGGCTTTTGGGTTATGTTTGACGTAAGTAGGAGTTCAGGATCACTTCTTGATCATTGCTAGCTTCACGACCGTTCCGTTGCTTCTCTTCTCGCTCTTATTTGCGTATGTTAGCCACCATATATGCTTAGTGCTTGCTGCAGCTCCACCTCATTACACCATCCTTTCCTATAAGCTTAAATAGTCTTGATCTCGCGGGTGTGAGATTGCTGAGTCCTCGTGACTCACAGATTCTACCAAAACAGTTGCAGGTACCGACGATGCCAGTGCAGATGACGCAACCGAGCTCAAGTGGGAGTTCGATGAGGAACGTGGTTGTTACTATGTCTTTTCCTGATGATCAGTAGTGGAGCCCAGTTGGGACGATCGGGGATCTAGCATTTGGGGTTATCTTATTTTCATTTGGATTTGACCGTAGTCGGTCTATGTGTGGATTTTGGATGATGTATGAATTATATTTATGTATTGTGTGAAGTGGCAATTGTAAGCCAACTCTCGTTATCCCATTCTTGTTCATTACATGGGATTGTGTGAAGATAACCCTTCTTGCGACAATACCACAATGCGGTTATGCCTCTAAGTCGTGCCTCGACACATGGGAGATATAGCCGCATCATGGGCGTTACAATATGGGTGACGTATATCATATTCACCATTTTGACCTCGGGGGTAAATATCTTCTGACCCCCTGTGTTTGGTGGACGAGGCTCCTCGTCATTGTCCTCGTTGGGTGACCCTTTCTCCTTATGTTCGGTATTTAATTTGCCGGCCTATTTGAAGACCCAACAACTTCGCTTGGTATGATTAGCAGGCTTGTCCGGGGTGCCATGAATCTGGCAGGGTCGATCGAGTATCCGGTCCAAGCTGGATGAGCCCTCTTTGTTCCTTTTGAGTGGCTTCTTCCGCTGACCGGGCTTGGGGCCACTGAATCCGGTGGTAACCACCGTGTCCTCGGTATTGTCGTTATTGCTGCGACGCTTGTGTTTTTTGCGTCGGGGCCTGCCGTTGCTATTCCTGGCTTCGGAAGTGCCAGGCTCGCTTGCATCGTTGCTGCTACGGGCTAGCCAGCTGTCTTCGCCCGCGCAAAAGCGGGTCATGAGTGATGTGAGGGCTGCCATGGACTTCGGCTTCTCTTGGCCAAGGTGTCGGGCGAGCCATTCATCGCGGATGCTACGTTTAAAGGCCGCTAGGGCTTCGGCATCCAGACAATCGATAATCTGGTTCTTTTTAATTAGGAACCGAGTCCAGAATTTCCTGGCCGACTCTCCGGGCTGCTGGACTATATGACTCAAGTCATCGGCGTCCGGGGGTCGGACGTATGTACCTTGGATGTTATCACGGAAGGCGTCTTCCAAGTCCTCCCAGCTACAAATGGAGTTTTCTGGTAGGCTATTTAGCCAGTGCCGAGCTGGTCTCTTTAATTTTGCTGGGAGATATTTGATGGCATGAAGATCGTCAGTGCGGGCCATGTGAATATGGAGAAGGAAGTCCTCAATCCATACTACGGGATCTGTTGTTCCATTGTATGATTCAATATTCACGGGTTTAAACCCTTCTGGGAAGTCGTGCTCCAGTACCTCATCGGTGAAGCATAGGGGGTGTGCAACGCCCCTGTATCGGGCAACATCACGGCACAGTTCGGACGAAGTCCGTATGCTGTTTTCGTCCCGGGCATGGAGTTGCTTGTCGCGCTAGGCTTGATAGCTGTCCTCACGCGCCAGGGCACGTGATAACCCACAAGTATAGGGGATCGCAACAGTTTTCGAGGGTAGAGTATTCAACCCAAATTTATTGATTCGACACAAGGGGAGCCAAAGAATATTCTCAAGTATTAGCAGTTGAGTTGTCAATTCAACCACACCTGGATAAGTTAGTATCTGCAGCAAAATATTTAGTAGCAAAGTAATATGGAAGTAACGGTAACAATAGCAAAAGTTATATTTTTGGGTTTTGTAGTGATTGTAACAGTAGCAACGGAAAAATAAATAAGCAAAGAACAATATGTGAAAAGCTCGTAGGCATTGGATCGTTGATGGAGAATTATGCCGGGTGCGGTTCATCATGTAACAATCATAACATAGGGTGACATAGAACTAGCTCCAATTCATCAACGTAATGTAGGCATGCATTCCGAATATAGTCATGCGTGCTTATGGAAAAGAACTTCCATGACATCTTTTGTCCTACCCTCCCGTGGCAGTGGGGTCCTAATGGAAACTAAGGGATATTAAGGCCTCCTTTTAATAGAGTACCGGAACAAAGCATTAACACATAGTGAATACATGAACTGCTCAAACTATGTTCATCACCTGGAGTTTCCCGATTATTGTCACTTCGGGGTTGCCGGATCATAACACATAGTAGGTGACTATAGACTTGCAAGATAGGATCAAGAACTCACATATATTCATGAAAACATAATAGGTTCAGATCTGAAATCATGGCACTCGGGCCCTAGTGACAAGCATTAAGCATAGCAAAGTCATAGCAACATCAATCTTAGAACATAGTGGATACTAGGGATCAAAGCCTAACAAAACTAACTCGATTACTTGATAAATCTCATCCAACCCATCACCGTCCAGCAAGCCTACAGTGGAATTTCTCACGCACGCTGTTGAGGATATAGACCTGGGGGTCACCCGCCAGGAGGGCCGGGTTACTCCAAGGATCATTACCAGAAGCCTGGAGCTACGTTTCAGGATAATGGGCCAGAGATAGGCTGAGACCCGGATATGGCTTAAAGCCCGTAGTTACAATCATTGTTATAGTAGGCTTGTAGTGTAAGGCAAGTATTGTTTAGAGTCCGAGCAGGACACTCTTATGAGCCGGCCGGGACTCTAAGGGCTGCTGGGCGTCAGCCTCCCTATATAAAGGGACGACCCGGCAGCGGTTGAAGGGCGACAACGATCTCTCCGAGAGCCGGGCATAGCTGTTTAGCTCCCTGGCGATCGTAACCCTAATCAATAACACCTCGAACTGGACATAGGCTTTTACCTTCACCGTAAGGGGCCGAACCAGTATAAACCCTCGTGTCCCTTGTCCCGCATAACCCCTTCAAGCTTCCTAGTTGCGATGGCTCCACGACTAAGTCCTATCCCAAGGACATCTGCCGTGACAATTCCACGACAGTTGGCGCCCACCGTGGGGCTCGCGCACGGTGGATTTGAGTTCTTGAAGGGCAGCTTCGAAGGGCTCAAGGGATACGCTGTGGGCCGGATGACCAAGAGTCGTCGCGGCAAGCTCTACATCGACGATGCGGACTGGGGCCCCGACGCCGGCTCAGTGGAGTACGGGTACCGGGTCCCCTTTGGCGGAATTCATGTCTTTATTGGCAAGGTTGGTGAGCCGGGCCCCGAGCCGGATCTCTGCGCCAATCTCATCGAAACGGCTCAGCGCGCACGACCCGCCCGGGCCCGGCCTGCCTTAAAGCGCGCTTTTGTGGGATGCATCCATGGAAGGCCCTCCGATCCATCTGGGTCTGGGGATGAGGCGGCCGCCGGCTCTGGCGGCGAGTCGGCCGCTGATGAGTCAAACTCGTTGTACCAACTTCAAGATGGCAGGCTCATGAGTTATTCCGATGGCAACAGTATTCCGGACCTTTTTGAGCCGCCAAGTCAGGTCGGAGTTTTTATGGCTGGTGCGCAGCCTGTTCAGAACCCCGCTACCGGATCGGAAAACCCGGAGCCTTCCCCGGCTCAGGTGCTGATGGATCTCACAGATAAGATGACGGCCCTGTTAACTGCCACGGTTGACCCGGCAGATCAAGCCCAGCATGACGCGGAGGTGGCACAGTTAAAATTGGATCTGATGAAAGCTAAAGAGGATCTTGCAGCAGAAGGGATCAGGCTGGCGGCAGAGCGGGCGGCTCTCGACGCCCGGACTCAGTTGATTCAGGCGCAGTCCTTCCAACTCACGATGGATCAGAACGCGGCCAACGAGGTCATGAGAAGGAGGCATCAGAAGGCCCAGTCTTGACTCCCGCCGGTTTACGATCCGCGCAATCTCTTCAACACGCCGGGTGCGGGATCCAGTAACCCACCAGGGGTCATTGCGCCCGGGTCGGGACCCCTTATTCAGCCACTAGTAATGGGGCCTCCTCAGGTGCCCCCTGCCCCGCCTCAGTATGTGCCAATACCCCCGGGTCATTACGATAACCCGCTGGAGAACATGGTAGCTGCGGCAGCACGACTGGCGGTTCTTCCCGTTGACGGCAATTCTCCGGCAGCCGTCGAGACCCGCCGGGTCAGGGAACTCCTGCAGACGGCTCTAGCACAGCAAGAGGCGTACTCCTACAGCCGAGACAGGATCCACTCAACTCCTCGCCCAGGCCAGAGCCCGAGTTACAGCCGGCACATGGTCTCAGCGACCGGCTCAAGAAATGTCCGACGCCATGACCCACCCCCTGGCCATGGCCCGGCTCATGTTGGAGCCTTCTACGCAGCAGACCAAGCACGGCAAGAGGCGTAGTAGGTGCCGCAATTGACGGCTTATCAGACCCCCCCCCCCGGCTTATCCGACGGCGTCCGTTGATGTGGGTATTTTTACCAGGACCGGGGGTGTCCCTTGTTTGGTGCCGGCCATCCGTAATGAACGTCTACCTAAGGATTTCAAGGGCCCTAGGAAGGTGCCTAATTATACAGCTGACTTACAGCCTGCGGCCTGGATTGAGAGTTATGAGATGGCTATGGAACTGCTAGAGGTCAGCGAGGCGGCCATGGCCAAATATTTCACCATGATGTTAGATGGAACTGCCCGCACGTGGTTAAAAGGGCTGCCACCAAACTCCATTGGGTCTTGGGCTGAGCTGAAGGCCCGGTTCATTCAAAACTTCAAGGATACCTGTAGGCAGTCTATGTCAATTGTGGATTTGACTAACTGTAAGCAGCAGGAGGGTGAATCCACGACCCATTGGGTTCGCCGGGTCAAGGAGATCATACATTCATCAGATAAGATGGACGCCGGCTCTGCAGTCTTGATGTTAGAACAGAACTGTCGTTTTGTGCCCCTAAAGATGAAGCTTGGGCGGCTTAAACGCGACTGCACGGATATGGGTACACTAATGGCGGCTCTTGAGTACGCCGATTCTGATGGTACCAAGGATCCCCCTTCAGACGATGAAAGGATAGGGAAGGGAAAAAAGAACGGCAATGGCAAGAGTCCTCAGTTTAACCCAGGGAATCAAGGAGGAGGCAAGCGTAAGGCCGATGGCAGCCTGGAGTTCGTAGCCAACGCCCAAGGCAACAACCAGCGACGCAAGGGGAGGCCCCCTCCCCGAGGCGGCGGGTCAGGACCTTCTCTGGAGCAGCTGTTGAATGAACCTTGTCCGAGACACGGCTCTAGAGAGAAGCCAGCGACTCACTTGTGGAAGGATTGTGCTATCATGAAGGCATTTAAAAACTACAATGGCCCGGGCGGCGGCTCAGGCGCTGGCGGCTTTCATGGCCCGGGCGGCGGGTCAAACTCCGATCCTCAGAACGGCCAAGGGGGCTTTAATCAACAGTCTGGTCAGGGTCATCAACAGCAACAGGGGGGCTATCAGACCAACCCAAAGCAGCTTAGCGGTGGACAGTATCACGTGTTCACCACTAGTTTGTGCAAACGAGACGAAAAGCTTCACAAGAGGGTTGTTAATGCTGTCGCGCCGGCAGTTCCACGCTACTTACGGTGGTCGGAGCAGCCCATAGTGTGGAGTAGGGAGGATCACCCTCCCCGGGTGGATAACCCGGGCCACCTGGCCTTAGTGGTGGCTCCTCAAGTGGGAGGCTATAAGTTCACAACGGTACTCATGGATGGAGGCAGCAGCATCAACATCCTCTATTATGAGACTTTCCGTCGTATGGGGCTAGTTGATAAGAACCTCAGCCAGTCAAATCGGCTTATCCAGTCGGCAAGATCGAATTGGAAGTGGCCTTCGGTGATGATAACAACTACAGGGTGGAAAAGTTGACCTTTGAGGTGGTCAAGATAAGAAGTCCATACCATGCTATATTCGGACGGCCGGCTTACGCCAAGTTCATGGCACGGCCGTGTTATGTGTACTTACAACTCAAGATGCCGGGTCACAACGGGACCATTACGGTTCACGGCAGCCGGAAAGTGGCTCTGGAGTGTGAGGAAGGTGACGCGGCTTATGCAGAGTCTGTTTGTGCCACAGAAGAGTTGAAATTTTATAAAGACAATGTTGACCCAACAGATATGACCTCTCTGAAAAAGCCAACCACAGAGAATGAACCAGCAATGAAGTTTAAATCAGCTGATGAGACTAAACTTGTTGATTTTGTTCCAGGTGACTCGTCTCAGCAGTTCAACATCAGTGCAAATCTGGACCCGAAATAGGAAGGCGCGCTCATCGAGTTCATCCGTGAGAACAGGGACATCTTTGCATGGAAACCTTCTGACATGCCAGGTGTACCTAGAGAACTCGCTGAGCACACTCTCAATGTTGATCCAAAATTTAAGCCGGTCAGACAGTTCCTTCGACGGTTTAATGAAGAAAGGCGGAAGGCTATTGGTGAAGAAGTGGCCCGGCTTTTGGCGGCCGGGTTCATTGTTGAGGTGTTTCACCCAGAGTGGTTGGCTAACCCGGTGCTTGTACTTAAAAAGAACGGCACCTGGCGGATGTGTGTGGATTACACGGACTTGAACAAGGCGTGTCCGGCTGATCCTTTTGCTCTCCCCCGTATCGATCAAATCATTGATGCTACGGCAGGTTGTGCACGCTTAAGTTTCTTGGATGCTTATTCCGGGTATCATCAGATTAAGATGGCAGTTAAGGACCAGGAGAAGACGGCGTTCATCACTCCCTTTGGAGCCTTCTGCTATGTGTCTATGCCCTTTGGACTCAAGTGTGCACAGGCGACTTACCAGCGTTGTGTGCAGAATTGTCTTCATAAACAGATCGGGCGCAATGTTCACGCTTATGTGGACGACATTGTGGTTAAATCCATCAAGGAGGAAACCCTGATAGATGACTTAAGGGAAACCTTCGACAATCTCCGGGTCTACAAGATGATGCTTAACCCGGCCAAATGTGTTTTTGGTGTTCCGGCAGGCAAACTATTGGGTTTCTTGGTTTCTGACAGAGGCATTGAGGCTAACCCGGAGAAGATCAAGGCCATCACTTCCTTGGCTAGGCCGGCGTGCGTAAATGACGTTCAGCGTTTGGCGGGTCGCATCGCTGCTTTAAGCCGGTTTATAAGTCGTTTGGGTGAGAAGGCTATGCCCTTATATCAGTTGATGAAGAAAACTGACAACTTCATCTGGAATGATGCAGCTAATACCGCTTTTGAGGATTTGAAAAAGCAACTGGCAGAGCCCCCTGTCCTTGCTGCTCCGGTTGATAAGGAGCCCTTGCTACTGTATGTGGCAGCAAACGCACGAGCCGTCCGCGTGGCTATTGTGGCGGAGCGCAAGGAGGCGGGTAAGGAGCATCCGGTTCAGCGGCTGGTTTATTATATCAGTGAGGTGCTCATTGAGTCCAAGCAGAGGTATCCACATTGGCAGAAGCTTGTGTATGGGGTGTTTATGGCGAGCCGGAAGCTTAAGCATTATTTTCAGGGTCATCCCATCACTGTGGTCAGTTCCGCCCCTCTTGGTGATATTATCCAAAACAGAGAGGCTACAGGGAGAATCGCTAAGTGGGCTATAGAACTTGGACCTCATGACCTTAAATATGTGCCACGCACTGCTGTCAAGTCTCAGGCCTTGGTGGATTTCATCAATGATTGGACAGAGTCACAAGTACCCGAGCAAAAGCCGGATAACACTTATTGGACTATTCACTTTGATGGGTCCAGGCAGCTGGAGGGCTCGGGGGCTGGTGTTGTCTTGGCTTCCCCTAAAGGTGACAAATTTCATTATGTGCTACGGTTGATGTTTCCTTGCACTAACAATGCGGCAGAATACGAGGCTTTGCTCCACGGTCTTCGGGTGGCTAAGGAGATGAGCTTAAGCCGGGTGAGGTGCTTTGGTGACTCGGACTTGGTGGCTCAACAAGTATCTGGCACCTGGGATTCTAAGGATCCTCTAATGGCGGCTTATCTCCACGAGGTTGATGCCATTGCCGGGCACTTCCAGGGATACCAAGTCGAGCATATTGATCGCAGGCGGAACGAGGCGGCTGACGCGTTAAGCCGACTAGGCTCTCAGCGAAAGCCGGTGCCGCCTAACACCTTCCTGGATGTCCTGTACAACCCTTCGGTCAAGTTGCCTTCAGAGGAGGACTTGGCTATCCCTGACCGGAGGCACGACTGGTGGTGGCTCTTCATATCATACCAGACTGGACAATGCCATATCTGGCTTATATAACCCGGGGAGAGTTGCCTGAGGATGAAATTCTGGCCAGGCAAATAACCCGGCGGGCTAAGTCAATGATTGTTATCGATGGCGAGTTGCATCATCGCAGTGTTTCAGGGGCATTCCAGCGTTGTATCTCCCCTGAGGAAGGTCAAGAGATCTTGCGTGAGATCCATGAAGGGGATTGTGGCCATCATGCCGGTTCAAAATCTCTTGTGGCCAAGGCTTTCCGTCATGGTTTTTATTGGCTGACGGCTCACGCTGATGCAGAGGACTTGGTCAGCAAATGTGATGGCTGCCAAAGGTTCTCCCGACGGGCTCATGTGCCGGCTCAGGAATTGAGGATGATCCCGATCACTTGGCCCTTTGCGGTCTGGGGGCTTGATATGGTCGGGCCTTTTAAACGATCCGAGGATAAGAAGACCCACCTCTTGGTGGCAGTGGACAAATTCACGAAGTGGGTGGAAGCTGAGCCAGTTAGCAGGTGTGATGCAGCCACGGCGGTTCAATTTATGAAAAAGGTGGTCTTCCGCTTCGGCTTTCCACATAGCATCATAACAGACAATGGCACTAATCTGTCCAAAGGCGCTATGGAGGAGTTTTGTCAAAGAGAGCATATCCGGCTTGATGTCTCTTCAGTGGCACACCCCCAATCCAATGGTCAAGCTGAGAGAGCTAACTAGGAGATTCTGAAGGGCATTAAACCCCGGCTCTTGGTCCCTTTGCAACGGACGCCGGGTTGTTGGGTGGAGGAGTTGCCCTCCGTTTTATGGAGCATCAACACTACTCCTAACAGGTCTACAGGCTTCACGCCTTTCTTCATGGTTTATGGAGCAGAAGCCGTTCTCCCCAGCGACATCCGTCATGATTCACCTCGTGTGGCGGCTTATGTTGCGACGGATAATGAACAGGCACGCCAAGATGCTCTGGACTTGTTGGACGAACAGCGTGATGTGGTAGCCGCCCGTTCAGCGATTTACCAACAAGACCTGCGCCGTTATCATAGCCGCCGGGTCAAGTCACGGGTCTTTCAGGAAGGCGACCTGGTGCTCCGGCTCATCCAGGATCAAACGGATGCACACAAGTTATCCCCACCTTGGGAAGGGCCTTTTGTGGTCAGTAAGAACTTGCACAACGGGTCATATTACCTCATTGATATCCGGGAGCATAAGGACTCGCGTAAATCTGAGGAGGAGACCCGTCGGCCGTGGAACATAGCTCAGCTTCGGCCTTACTACACTTGAGCTACCGGCTCTTGTGATGTACATATTTATCTCAGCCATGTATATATTATGATAAAGCAATAAAGCAGGACCTCTGTCCTTTGCTCTCTCCCAAGTATGTGTGTTTTTTTACATGCTGACTTACAGAAGATCCGGCTTATGATCAGCTTCAAATCTAGCTGTAAGCAATAAAGTCACTTGGGGGCTTCCTGTTCACACATGGGTCGTATTCGAACCAAAGAGAACATAGCTGTCGATACCCATTTGATTGGCAACGTGCCGAGCTCATTGGGAGGTTGCCTTTGGTCATATTTGAATCATAGCTTAACCCCTCTGAGAACCGACGTGGATCGTATTCGAATCAGCGTCGTTAAACAATTTTCAGAATCACTTGGGGGCTTCCTGTTCAAACATGGGTCGTATTCGAACCCAAGAGAACATAGCTGTCGATACCCTCTTGATTGGCATCGCCGAACCCACTGGGGGCTATATGATCGTATCCGAATCTTAGCTTAACCCCTTTGGACCGAGGTTCTGGTCGTATTCGAACCGGAAGCCCTTAAATTTTTACATTTTACCACAAGTTTACTCTGATCATGTCAAAGTATGTACTGCCGGGTTTCACTTGCCGGCTTAATTTTGGTTTATCTTGTTAGTTGAGCATCATGGATGTTATCAAGACAAGCAAATTCGAGTTCAGATACTAACCGTGCTACCCGGGTTATTTAACTCGGAAGTATGCTTACAAGCTGTTGAGTGTGTTATCACAACTATGTTCGGAATATAGTTAAGGATCAGTCTTTTTGGTTTGAATTTCCAGGTTATCCGTCTCAGACACCTGATTCTCAGGGCGGTAAGCTGCCTTGTGACTTGTGATTTGCCTTCTTATGCAGATATTTAAAGGTACCTTTTTAAAAGGTTGAGAAGCACGAAGGATAGTTATAACCCGGAGGGGCATCAAAAAGAATGACTTCAAAGGGTTTCAGCATTCATTACGTGCACGATGGCACGGCAGAGATAAATTGTTGCACCTATTCTATTACAAAAATCTTTCAAAGTTTCAAGGGTGGAGCGTTGTTTGGTGAGCCGCTAGCCGGTTTATGACGCCTGCTGAGTCGAAGTCCCCGGCTCATCTTCTGCTTCGGCTGATCCCAAGGCTTCGAAGGTCGACGACTTCCAGTTGATGCCACTGAGAGCTTCGAACTGAGCTTCTTCGTCAATTAACCCGGCCGGGTTAATCTCCGGGGCGAAGGTGTGCTGGCGAGCCGGGGGAATCAGATTGATAGCTTCATAGCGAGGGGTTGGAATCCTCTGATTCTCCGCGTTGTATCCCGGCTGATACTTCGTTAAATCGGTGTCGTTCCCGATGATGGTGGCCACCGGGCGCACAGCCTTCACACAAGCCGCGAAGTCCTTCTGGTCGAACGCTGAGCCGTCTTCTTCCAAGCTGGGGTAACCCAGGGCGATGTCTGCCGGGTCTAGCTCCGGCAAGAAGGCTTTGGCCCGGCTCAGTGCGGCAATGGCTCCGGATCTCGCGGATGCTCGTCGTAGCTCCTGGATCCGCTGCAGCAGAACTGCGAGCCGGCGCAGGACTTCGGCCAGATGAGTCGGCACTTCATTCGACAGGGCCACCACAGCTAAGGCCCGCTGTGACCCGGTGTAGAGCTGTTCCACCTGGGTGTACACGGCCTTTAACTTGGTGACCACGCTCTGGTTCAAGTTGGCGCTTCTGGAACCTGTTTAACAACATCAAATGACCCGGTGATAAGGATGAGTTAAGAGATGTAAACATTCCAACATGAATGAAAGCCGGTGAGGCGACTTACCGAAGATGGCAGCTACCATTTGGGACACTTGGCGTTTTAGACCGGAGAGCTCAGCGGTCTTCTCAGTGAGGGCCTTCTCCGCCTGTTCTGCCCGGGTCACCAGTGCAGCTTTCTCCTCAGCCCAGGCCTTCCGCTCAGCGTCGAATTCAGTCTTCAATTTCTCCTGAGCGGCGATGCTGGAGACAAACTTGGCGTTTGCCTTCCGGGTCTCCATCTCTTGTGCCTTCAGCCGGCTCTTGAGATCCGCCAGGTCCGACTCTAATTTCTTGCCAACAGCCTGCATATATTTCCGGGTTATTAACAGTCATTCTATAAAGTCCCAAGCACTTTCCAAGCAAAGGCACTTGGCACTTGGGGGCTAATGCGTATTGAACGTATCTATCTATGTACGGCCGACTCAGTTCAGTAAGCCGGAATTTAAAATCTACAACATGTTCAAGTATAAGTCCTAGACTTGGGGGCTAGAATGACAAGGATCACTATGCAGAAATAAGAAAACAGCAGAAGGTTACCTCAGATTTCTGTTGGATCTGGTTGACCATGGCGATCTCGGCGTCTCGGCTCTTGTGAACCTGGCTGATATAGCCTGAGACAAGCTCTCCAATGCTTAACTCGGTGTAGCTGGAGAGATCCAGATTCACCCGATGGGGTTGCAGCAACTCCCCCTTCGCGGAGCATTTGGCCAGTGCGGTCGGCCTCCCCGGCTCAACATACTCCGTCCGGGTAATTACCACGTCCGGGTCGTTAGCTGGTGGGGCTGAGCCGGACGCCTCCGGGTTAGCTGATGCTTCGGTTGTTCTCTTGGTGCTCGGGGCAGGGGCTTCAGGTGGCGTGTCCATGGGAATGGTGGCTTCGGGGGCGGAGGCGGCTGGCGGCTCTTGAGCCGTCGTCTCCGGCTCAGGCAAGTCTGGCACTCCGGCTGACCTTGTCTTCTTTGCTCTTTTGGTGAGCTTTGCCTGGGCACTGAAAAGGCAGAAGTGTTAGGCATTCAAAGGGTAAGTACAGATAGATAATGTAAAGGGATAGTTATTACCCGGGGGCAGTCTTGAAGGCCGGTAGACTTGACTGCATGGAGTCACCCGAAGAGGGGGAGGTCTCCTGGTAATTGGAGTCAGAAGAGTTGAGTGGCTGACGGACGACACCCGCCAACGGATGAAAAGGGTACAGGTGAGAAAAAACCTCTGTGCGGCGTTTCCTCGTTGCGTCGGGTAACCCGGTGGAGAGGTCGGTGTCCTTGCGGGCCCGGGTGTGACGCCGGCTCTCGTGAACCTGCTGCTTCAAAAGAAATTGAGGGTCTCGGTGAGCTAATGGATGGGAAAAGCTTACTTTCCGGGTTACCCTTCGGACTTTCAGCTGTGGCAAAAGCTCCGAGCCGGAGGAAAGTGATGTTACCTCTTCGACCACCGGGTTACTGGCGTCGGTGTCGTCCTGTCAATAAGCAAGTGTTGATAAGGCGGACAGCATAAGACAACATATACTGCAAGAATTTAAACGGTTTAAGGGTTACCTCTGACTCGGAGCTATCGCTTAATTGCAGCAGCTCCGAAGCAGTGGGTCTGTTTCCCTTTTTGCGAGGGGCGGCTCTCTTGGCGGCTTTCTTCGCTTTCCTGGCCTTCTTGGCCACCTCGTGGTCATACTTGACCCGCCAGAATTTATCATCAGCCTGCGAAATACAGTAATGAGCTCTTAGTAAAAGGACAGGTAAAACAAAATGGAAAGGTTAAAGTCAGCGGCTTACCGCTGGGGCTGGATTGGTCTTGCAGAACGGGGCTAGCCCGGTTCTTCCACAGTCTGCCAGGCTCTCGTTTAGCAGAGCCTTGGTCTCTTCTTCAGCAACGTCTTCTGGAAGATCATTGCGACTGTGCCTCTACGGGTTATCCTTTCGCCCGGTGTATTCACACATTAAGCCGGGGCGGCGGCTCAGCGGGATCACCCGCCAAGAGATCCAGACCCGGACCAGGTCTATTCCGTTCAGACCGTTTCCTAGCAGGGCCTTGATCTTATTGATCGTTGGAAGCAGAGGCTGGCGTTCCGCGGCAGACAGCTTGTCGGATAGCGGATGAGTCAGCTCCAGGCGCGTTGGGCGAAAGCCGGGCAGCGGGCTTTCATCAGCCGGGGACGTGTCTTGGCAGTAGAACCAAGTCATGTTCCAGTCCTTGGGGTGACTTGGCGGTTCTGCGTAAGGAAATAGGCAGTCCCTGCGCCGTTGATGGAGATGCCGCCTAACTCCAGACTTGGCCGTTTGTGCACTCGGTTTGGCGGTTCAAATAAAACAGCTCTCTGAAGAGCAGCAGACTCGGCTCTTCTCCAAGATATACTTCACAAAAAACTTGAAGGTTGCAGATATTGGATACGGAATTGGGTCCTATATCCTGAGGCCGAAGGTCAAAGAAGTTGAGCACGTCCCGGAAGAATTTTGAGCCGGGCGGTGCAAAGCCCCGGCTCATATGGTCTGCAAATATCACTACCTCCCCATCCCTCGGCTGAGGTCTCTCTTCGGACGGGTCAGGGGTACGGTAGGACATCAGTTCCTTCCCGGGCAGATATCCGGACTTAACAAAGTTGGCCAGGGTCTCATCAGTGATGTTGGATCTCATCCAGTTGCAAGTGATGGGAGCTTTGGGAGGCATGGTGACGGTTGGTGATCTATGATAAAGAGGAAAGTGTCCGGGTTAATTATAAGCCGGGGTTTATCATTCAAGTTACAATGACGGCTTATGAAGGGGACTAATGGTATGTATTGACATGGTGGGTTATTTAAGCCGTCAGAGCATTCAGGATGAGTTGGTCATCTGCGGCTTACTGCGGTTAAGTCGGAATATACTACAGAGCATGGTTCTCTTTAAACCGGAAAAGTTCTACGGCGCGTGTTTTCTTTAAGTCGGAAATATAAGCCGCCAAGATTCAAGGGTTGCAGTTTTTACTAAGTGTGGTAAAACAGATTTCATACATTACAGTAATTTTTTCGGATCAAAATGATCGGGCAAGATGAAAATTTTCTAGACCTAAAGAAACAGAAACAGGAGAAGTTCTTAAGGTGGAACATGGTTTTTAAGCAGTGAAAGGAGGATTTTTTGCAGATAGAATGGATCTCGAACAGTTACCGCAAAGGGTCTATGAGGAGTTAAGATCAACGGGGGCAGTGGCTACAGGGGTTACCGAAACTTGCGGCAATGGTGAAGAACGCGAAGAACACAAGATGAACCCTACCACAGATTTGTTCTAGCAAGGCAGGGAAGACTCACCGGAGTTGAGGAAGAGCGAAGGTCGCCGCCGTTATCTGGTCCGGGTCAGGGTGATGCAGCGGCCGGCTCGGTGAAGATCAGGGGCGCGACGGCAGCGGCGGCGGCAGAAGCTCGGGCAGAGGAACGACAGCGCGAGGAAGAAGAAGGAGAGTGTGAGAAGAGAGTGCCGGGCCGGCCTATTTATAAGGCCGAGTCATAAGTGGGCGCGGGATTCAAGGAAGCCACGGCATGGTTATCTCCCCCTCACGGCGCCTCGATTTTCGCAAAGACAGTAAAAGCAAAGATCCGTTGCGGATCTGGCGGAGTAAAAAACGGACTTAATGGAGGATGACGTCACGGCGGATTATCCGGAGTCCGGAGGATGACGTCACTCCGGGTTATGACCTTCACATGAATGGTAAGCCGGAGAATTTTTCTGTCTGCAGAGCTGAAGATTGACACGAGCCGGCTCAAGTCAATCTGGGGCCTAATGTTGAGGATATAGACCTGGGGGTCACCCGCCAGGAGGGCCGGGTTACTCCAAGGATCATTACCAGAAGCCCGGAGCTAAGTTTCAGGATAATGGGCCAGAGATGGGTTGAGACCCGGATATGGCTTAAAGCCCGTAGTTACAATCATTGTTATAGTAGGCTTGTAGTGTAAGGCAAGTATTGTTTAGAGTCCGAGCCGGACACTCTTATGAGCCGGCCAGGACTCTAAGGGCTGCTGGGCGTCAGCCTCCCTATATAAAGGGACGACCCGGCAGCGGTTGAAGGGCGACAACGATCTCTCCGAGAGCCGGGCATAGCTGTTTAGCTCCCTGGCGATCGTAACCCTAATCAATAACACCTCGAACTGGACGTAGGCTTTTACCTTCACCGTAAGGGGCCGAACCAGTATAAACCCTCGTGTCCCTTGTCCCGCATAACCCCTTCAAGCTTCCTAGTTGCGATGGCTCCACGACTAAGTCCTAGCCCAAGGACATCTGCCGTGACAATTCCACGACACACGCCGGTGAGCATCATGAAATTGGTGATGGAGGATGGTTGATGATGACGACGGCGATGGATTCCCCTCTCCGGAGCCCCGAACGGACTCCAGATCAGCCCTCCCGAGAGAGTTTAGGGCTTGGCGGCGGCTCCGTATCGTAAAACGAGATGAATCCTTCTCTTTGATTTTTTTCTCCCCGAACACGAATATATGGAGTTGGAGTTGAGGTCGGTGGAGCAACAGGGGGCCCACGAGGCAGGGGGCGCGCCCCCCACCCTCGTGGACAGGTGGTGGGCCCCCTGGCCTTGATTCTTTCGCCAATATTTTAATATTTTCCAAAAATAAGTTCCGTGGAGTTTCAGGTCATTCCGAGAACTTTTGTTTCGGCACATAAATAACACCATGGCAGTTCTGCTGAAAACAGCGTCAATCCGGGTTAGATCCATTCAAATCATGCAAGTTAGAGTCCAAAACAAGGGCAATAGTGTTTGGAAATGTAGATACGACGGAAACGTATCAACTCCCCCAAGCTTAAACCTTTGCTTGTCCTCAAGCAATTCAGTTGATAAACTGAAAGTGATAAAGAAAAACTTTTACAAACTCTGTTTGCTCTTGTTGTTGTAAATATGTAAAGCCGGCATTCAAGTTTTCAGCAAAGATTATGACTAACCATATTCACAATAACATTTAGGTCTCATGTTTACTCATGTCAATGGCATAATCAACTAGCGAGCAATAATAATAAATCTCGGATGACAACACTTTCTCAAAACAATCATGATATGATATAACAAGATGGTATCTCGGTAGCCCTTTCTGAGACCGCAAAACATAAATGCAAAGCACCTTTAAAGATCAAGGAGTGACTAAACATCGTAATTCATGGTAAAAGAGATCCAGTCATAGTCACACCCAATATAAATTAATAGTAATGGATGCAAATGACAGCAACGCTCTCCAGCTAGTACTTTTTAATAAGAGGATGATGACTCAACATAAAAGTAAATAGATAGGCCCTTCGCAGAGGGAAGCAGGGATTCGTAGAGGTGCCAGAGCTCGATTTTAAAGCAGGGATAAATAATATTTTGAGAGGCATACTTTCATTGTCAAGATAACAACCAAGAGATGGCGATATCTTCCATGCTACACACATTATAGGCGGTTCCCAAACAGAATGGTAATGTTTATACTCCCCCTCCACCAACAAGCATCAATCCATGGCTTGCTCGAAACAACGAGTGCCTCCAACAAACAGCAGTCCCAGGGGGAGTTTTGTTTGCAATTATTTTGATTTGATTTGCATAAAGCATGGGACTGGGCATCCCGGTGACCAGCCATTTTCTCGTGAGTGAGGAACGGAGTCCACTCCTCTTGAGAATAACCCACCTATCATGGAAGATACAGATAGCCCTAGTTGATACATGAGCTATTCGAGCATACAAAACAAAATTTCATTTGAAGGTTTAGAGTTTGGCACATATAAATTTACTTGGAACGGTAGGTAGATACCGCATATAGGAAGGTATAGTGGACTCATATGGAATAACTTTGGGGTTTAAGGGATTGGATGCACAAGCAGTATTCCCGCTTAGTACAAGTGAAGGCTAGCAAAAGACTGGGAAGCGACCAACTAGAGAGCGACAACAGTCATGAACATGCATTAAAATTAATAAACATTGAGTGCAAGCATGAGTAGGATATAATCCACCATGAACATAAATATCGTGAAGGCTATGTTGATTTGTTTCAACTACATGCGTGAACATGTGCCAAGACAAGTCACTTAAATCATTCAGAGGAGGATACCACCCTATTATACCACATCACAACCATTTTAATAGCATGTTGGCATAGAAGGTAAACCATTATAACTCATAGCTAATCAAGCATGGCACGAGCAACTATAATCTCTAATTGTCATTGCAAACATGTTTATTCATAATAAGCTGAATCAGGAACGATGAACTAATCATATTTACAAAAACAAGAGAGGTCGAGTTCATACCAGCTTCTCTCATCTCGATCAGTCCATCATATATCGTCATAATTGCCTTTCACTTGCACGACTGAATGATGCGAATAATAGTAAGAGTGCACGTGCATTGGACTAAGCTGGAATCTACGAGCATTCAATAAACAGGAGAAGACAAGGCAATATGGGCTCTTTGTTAAATCAACAATAATGCATATAAGAGCCGCTTTAACAATTTAATCATGGTCTTCTCCTATCGACCCCCAAAGAAAAGAAAAGAAATAAAACTATTTACACGGGAAAGCTCCCAACAAGAAAAAGAAGAACAAGAAATCTTTTTGGGTTTCTTTTTAATTATTACTATTACAGAAAGAAAGTAAACTAACTAAAAGCTACAACTAATTTTTTTGGTTTTTCTTAAGGTTTATCAAACACACAAGAAGAAAGCAAGAAAAAGAAAATAAACTATCATGGATATTACAATGAAAGAGTATGAGCACCGACAACTAGCAATGAGTGTGTAAACATAAATGTAATGTCGGTGGGAAATACGTACTCCCCCAAGCTTAGGCTTTTGGCCTAAGTTGGTTTATTGCCACGGATGGCCTGGCGGATATCCAAAGTTGTAGTTGGGGTCGTACTGAGATGCAGTGGCTATTGCATCGTGGGCTGCAGCTTGGAGGCGAGCTGCCCTCGTCCTCCTTTTGTACTCATTTGCCTCCTCCCTGGTTATAAAATGTCTCCCCTTTGCCTGAAAGTCAAAGAGAGTAGGGGCAGGGAGAACAATATTGACGGCGCGACGCCTGTCAAAGATTAGTCGGTACTGGAGAGGTGGTTCATTCCTCTCGACAAACTGATGGTGAACCAAAGCATTAAAGTCTAGATAAGCAGGAGGCAATTCAATATCATCATCGCGTATGGTTACACCAAGAAAA
The DNA here is from genome assembly GCF_018294505.1 of Triticum aestivum. Lineage (NCBI taxonomy): Eukaryota > Viridiplantae > Streptophyta > Magnoliopsida > Poales > Poaceae > Triticum > Triticum aestivum. The sequence goes on along the minus strand of NC_057814.1, from coordinate 318,735,130 downwards.
TCAGCTAAGAGGGTTGCATAAATTCCACCAAAGAAATCTCCATTAAATCTATTATTATGCAACCTACGTGCAACAATGGCTCCCAAATTATAACGTTTATCTCCTAACACAGCGCTCCTGAGAACACTGAGGTCAGGGACACACATATGACATGCTTCATCTTTACCATTTGTGCACCTACCTATGAAGAGAGGAAAATAATGTATAGCAGGAAAATGAATGCTCCCTATGTTAGCTTGTGCTATATCTCTAGATTCCCCCATAGTTATACTAGCAAGAAAATCTCTAAATTCAGATTTGTGAGGTTCACTAGTACTACCCCATTGTGGAAGTTTGCAAGCAGTGGTAAAATCCTCTAAGTCCATAGTATAAGAATTTTCATAAAGATCAAACAGGACAGTTTGAGAATTGCGTGAAGATGAAAATTCGAACCTCCTCACAACGGAACTAGTGAGATAGTGGCACTCGCGGCACTTTTCTGCCTCAAAGCTCACAAGATCAGCGTTACGCAAATATGCGTTAAATTATTCCTTGATTCCCGCTTGATCCATAAAGTCTTCTGAAGGCCATTCACAAGGCCGCACTGGAGCGTTCCTTGGTGGCTCATCATCGGCATCGCGCATTGCGAGCCTGGGTCCTTGCTTCCTTGAAGGACCACCTTGGTACATTTTCCTAAACATATTTCTTCCTCTGCAAAATTTCTGAAATTTTTAGTAACTTCCAATAAAAGTCAACCAAGCTCAACAAAATTGATAGCAACTACTCCTACAAGTGCCTAGAGCCTATATCATGCATTAGAACTACTTGGAACCATATAAATTTAACATGCAATCTCAAGAACATGGTCACCTAGGCAGCACAAATTTGCAATGAATAAAGCACTAGAACAAAAACTAATTGGACCAATGGAGGAGTCACATACCAAGGAACAATCCCCCAAAGCAGTTTTGTGAGAGGTGCTTTTAGCAAGGAGATCGAAAATCACAGCAAAATGAGCTAGAACTCGTGCTTGAGCTGGATGGTGATTTTTTTGGGAGGAAGAAGAAGTCTGTGGGTGCAGGAATAAGTGGAGGGGAGCCACCATGGGCCCACAAGGCAGGGGGCGCGCCCCGGACCCTCGTGGCCAGGTGCTTGCTCCCCCTGCTGTGTTCTCAGTGCCAGATATTCTCAAATATTCCAGAGAAAATCATATTTCAATTTCAGGGCATTAAGAGAACTTTTATTTTCGGGGTATTTTTATATTGCATCGATAATTAAGAAAATAGACCAAAAAAAATACTATTTCTACTTTATTTCAACTAAATAACAGAAAGTAAAAGGAGGGCACAGAAGGTTGTGCCTTCTAACTTCATCCATCTCATGCTCATCGAAAGGAATCCACTAACAAGGTTGATCAAGTCTTGTTAACAAACTCATTCCGAATAACATTGAACCGGAGAAATTTCGAATAACACTATGTTACCTCAACGGGGATATGCACATCCCCAATAATAAGAATATCATATTTCTTCTTGACAGTAGGAAGAGGAAATTCAAAACCTCCAAAAATAATCGATGGAATTTTTCTAATAGAATTGATACTATGAACTTGAGGTTGTTTCCTCGGAAAGTGTACCGTATGCTCATTGCCATTAACATGAAAAGTGACATTGCCTTTGTTGCAATCAATAACAGCCCCTGCAGTATTCAAAAAGGGTCTTCCAAGAATAATAGACATACTATCGTCCTCGGGAATATCAAGAATAACAAAGTCCGTTAAAATAGTAACATTTGCAACCACAATAGGCACATCCTCACAAATACCGACAGGTATAGCAGTTGATTTATCAGCCATTTGCAAAGATATTTCAGTAGGTGTCAACTTATTCAAGTCAAGTCTACGATATAAAGAGAGAGGCATAACACTAACACCGGCTCCCAGATCTCCTAACTTTTTAGGTATTCCACCCTTGAAAGTGTAATTAGCGAGCATGGTGGAAATTTCAGCTTCCGGTATCTTTCTTTTATTAGTAACAATTTCTTTCATATATTTAGCATAAGGATTCATTTTGAGCATATCAGTCAATCGCATACGCAAAAAGATAGGTCTAATCATTTCAGCAAAGTGCTCAAAATCCTCATCATCCTTTTTCTTGGATGGTTTAGGAGGAAAAGGCATGGGTTTCTGAACCCATGGCTCCCTTTCTTTACCGTGTTTCCTAGCAACAAAGTCTCTCTTATCATAACGTTGATTCTTTGATTGTGGGTTATCAAGATCAACAACAGGTTCAATTTCTACATCATTATCATTACTAGGTTGAGCATCATCATGAACATTATCATTAACATTTTCAGTAGTTTCATGTTCATTTCCAGATTGTGTTTCAGCATCAAAAATAGAAATATCATTGGGATTCTCAGGTGGTTCGGCAATAGGTTCACTAGAAGCATGCAAAGTCCTATCATTTTTCTTCTCCTTCTTTTTAGAAGGACTAGGTGTATCTATATTATTTCTCTCAGAATCTTGCTCAATTCTCTTAGGATGGCCTTCAGGATACAGAGGTTCCTGAGTCATTCTACCAGTTCTAGTAGCCACTCTAACAGCATAGACATTATTCTTATTATTAAATTCATTGAGCAAATCATTCTGAGCTTTAAGTACTTGTTCTAGTTGAGTGGTAACCATAGAAGCATGTTTACTAATCAGTTTAAGTTCACCTTTAACTCTAGACATATAATCACCCAAGTGTTCAATCATATAAGCATTTTGTTTTAATTGTCTACCAAAATAAGAATTAAAATCTTCTTGCTTAATAATAAAGTTATCAAACTCATCCAAACATTGGCTAGCAAACTTAGTAGGAGGTATTTCAACTTTGTCATATCTATAGAAAGAATTTGCCTTTACTACCTGTGTCGGGTTATCAAGACCATGAGTTTCTTCAATAGGTGATGAATTAAGATCATATATTTCTTCAACAGACGGTAAATTATGACCATGTATTTCTTCAATAGGAGGTAAATTCTTAACATCTTCAACTTTAATACCCTTTTCTTTCATAGATTTCTTTGCGTCTAGCATATCTTCAGGACTGAGAAATAGAACACCCCTCTTCTTCGGAGTTGGTTTAGGAATAGGCTCAGGAGTTGGCTCAAGAGCTGGCTCAGGAAGTGTCCAATTATTTTCATTGGTCAACATATTGTTTAATAGAATTTCAGCTTCATCCGGTGTTCTTTCCCTGAAAACAGAACCAACACAACTATCCAGGTGGCCTCTAGAAGCATCGGTTAGTCCATTATAAAAGATATCAACTATTTCATTTTTCTTAGGATGATCAGGCAAAGCATTAAGTAATTGGAGAAGCCTCCCCAAGCTTGTGGGAGACTCTCTTCTTTAATTTGCACAAAATTATATATATCCCTTAAGGCAGCTTGTTTATTATGAGCAGGGAAATATTTGGCAGAGAAGTAATAAATCATATCCTGGTGACTACGCACATAACCAGGATCAAGAGAATTAAACCATATCTTAGCATCACCCTTTAATGAGAACAGAAATATTTTAAGGATATAAAAGTAGCGAGTTCTCTCATCATTAGTGAACAGGGTGGCTATATCATTTAATTTAGTAAGATGTGCCACAATAGTTTCAGATTCATAGCCATAAAAAGGATCAGATTCAACCAAAGTAATTATATCAGGATCAACAGAGAATTCATAATCCTTATCAGTAACAAAGATAGGTGAAGTAGCATAAGCAGGATCATATTTCATTCTAGCATTCAGAGTTTTTTGTTTCAGCTTAGCTAATAATTTCTTAAGATCACTTCTATCATTGCAAGCAAGAAAGTCTCTTTTAGTTTCTTCATCCATAACATAGCCCTCGGGCACAACAGGAAATTCATATTTATTAGGGGGAGAGTCTTCATCATCACTATCTTCAATATTATTAGTTTCAATAATTTCATTCTCTCTAGCCCTAGCAAGTTGTTCATCAAGAAATTCACCAAGTGGCACAGTAGTATCAAGCATAGAAGTAGTTTAATCATAAGTATCATGCATAGCAGAAGTGGCAACATCAATACCATGCGACATATCAGAATTAATAGCAGAAGCAGGTTTAGGTGTCGCAAGCTTACTCAAAACAAAAGGTGAATCAAGTGCAGAGCTAGATGGCAGTTCCTTACCTCCCCTCATAGTTGAGGGAAAAATTGTTGTTTTCACATCTTTCAAGTTCTTCATAGTGACCAGCAGATAGAAATCCCAAGTGACTCAAAGAATAGAGCTATGCTCCCCGGCAACGGCGCCAGAAAATAGTCTTGATAACCCACAAGTATATGGGATCGCAACAGTTTTCGAGGGTAGAGTATTCAACCCAAATTTATTGATTCGACACAAGGGGAGCCAAAGAATATTCTCAAGTATTAGCAGTTGAGTTGTCAATTCAACCACACCTGGATAACTTAGTATCTGCAGCAAAATAATTAGTAGCAAAGTAATATGGAAGTAACGGAAACGATAGCAAAATTTATATTTTTGGGTTTTGTAGTGATTGTAACAGTAGCAACGGAAAAGTAAATAAGCAAAGAACAATATGTGAAAAGCTCGTAGGCATTGGATCGGTGATGGAGAATTATGCCGGATGCGGTTCATCATGTAACAATCATAACATAGGGTGAAATAGAACTAGCTCCAATTCATCAATGTAATGTAGGCATGTATTCCGAATATAGTCATACATGCTTATAGAAAAGAACACATAGTAGGTGACTATAGACTTGCAAGATAGGATCAAGAACTCACATATATTCATGAAAACATAATAGGTTCAGATCTGAAATCATGGCACTCGGGCCCTAGTGACAAGCATTAAGCATAGCAAAGTCATAGCAACATCAATCTCAGAACATACTGGATACTAGGGATCAAAGCCTAACAAAACTAACTCGATTACATGATAAATCTCATCCAACCCATCACCGTCCAACAAGCCTACGATGGAATTACTCACGCACGGCAGTGAGCATCATGAAATTGGTGATGGAGGATGGTTGATGATGACGACGGCGATGGATTCCCCTCTCCGGAGCCCCGAACGGACTCTAGATTAGCCCTCCTAAGAGAGTTTAGGGCTTAGCGGCGGCTCCATATCGTAAAACGCAATGAATCCTTCTCTCTGATTTTTTTCTCCCCGAACACGAATATATGGAGTTGGAGTTGAGGTCGGTGGAGCAACAGGGGCCCACGAGGCAGGGGACGCGCCACCCACCCTCGTGGACAGGTGGTGGGCCCCTGGCCTTGATTCTTTCGCCAATATTTTTAATATTTTCCAAAAATTAGTTCCGTGGAGTTTCAGGTCAATCCGAGAACTTTTGTTTCGGCACATAAATAACACCATGGCATTTCTGCTGAAAACAACGCCAGTCCGGGTTAGTTCCATTCAAATCATGCAAGTTAGAGTCCAAAACAAGGGCAAAAGTGTTTGGAGAAGTAGATACGACGGAGACGTATCAGCACGCCCCCGTGATCCGTAGATTGATCTTGTCTGACCTGCTCTATTTTCCAGGTCCTGTCGTAGGTCGTATTTGTATCCCCGAGCTGTTGTTTCTCTGCTTTTTCGGCGAGGTGGCACGGGCTGGTGTTCAGCTTGAGTTGCCGTTCAGTCCAGGCCAGGTGATGGTCGGTCAGGTCCATCAGCCGCGTTACGCGCAGGTGGTATGGGCTCCAGCGCCTCGTCGTCGAATTGGGGTAGCAGCTTATCCTCGGAGAGTGGTAGATAGTTACTATCCTCCGAGTCTTTGCTCGTCAGGGCTAATTTGCCCGTCCTCCCGATCATCATTTTCGGATATCGGTTCGATGGGGTCTTCTTGGTCTTCGTCTTTCTCCAAAGTATCATTGTGTCCGGTACCGGTATTGATGTCTTTTCCGCGATGCGATTTAGAGCGGCGCCGGTGACGTTGACACTTGGGTGGTATCAGGAAGTTCATCCTCAATTGGTTCCTTCCCCTCATCACCGTCGCCTGCATTAGGTGTGTCCACCATGTATACATCGTATGAGGAAGTGGTCGTCCAGCGTCCGATGAACGGCGGGTTTTGGGCCTGCTCCTCTCCGGCATCGTCGTCCATACCGTCGATGTCTTTGGAGGCATAGTCGAGCATGTTGGTTAGATCTTCGACAGTGGCTATGAAGTGGGTGGTGGGTGGGAAGTAAGGTTCCCTATTTCCAGCCCCTACTCCGGGCTAGGTGCAATTTGGAAGCGGTTCCTCTGTGATGGCGAGCGACCGCATTAAGTCTAGAGCCTCGTTCAAGAGAGAGGTTTGGGTGGGACTGGAGTTCCCTGGCCGAGCCCGCATGATGCGGGCTGCGAGGGTCTAGGGCTAGTGTTTGGAAAAGAGTCTGGCTTTATGATGAGTGTTGGTGACACTATTCCCTCCGGTTCTCCCATGTTGAGCTCTGAAGCCGCAGAGAGTCCGGCGGGCTCTAGTCTCCCATCTTCGGACCTGATGACGCGCTCCGGATCTAAGGCCGGAGTGGTGGTTGTAGCCGCGAACCCTTGGAAGATCAAGTCTCCTCGGATATCAGCGACATAATTAAGATTTCCGAAACTGATCTGATAACCAGGGGCGTTGATCTGCTCCAGGTGGCCAACGGAGTTGGCACGCAGTGCGAAGCCGCCGAATACGAAGATCTGTCTGGGGAGAAAAATCTCGCTCCCGGCAGCATTGTTGTAGATGATCGATAGAGCCATCGAGCCTTTTGACGACGACACAGCAGAACTCTCAATGAAAGCACCAATGTCGGTGTCAAAACCGGCAGGTCTCGGGTAGGGGGTCCCGAAATGTGCGTCTAAGGATCGAAGGTAACAGGAGGTAGGGGACACAATGTTGACCCAGGTTCGGGCCCTCTAGATGGAGGTAATACCCTACTTCCTGCTCGATTGATTTGATGAGTATAGGAGTTACAAGAGTTGATCTACCTCGAGATCGTAGTAGCTAAACCCTAGATTTCTAGCATGTATGATTACGATTGCCTCTACGGACTAAACCCTCCGGTTTATATAGACACTAGAGGGGGCTAGGGTTGTACAGAGTCGGTTTACAGAGAAAGGAATCTTCATATCCGCACGCCAAGCTTGCCTTCCACGGCAAGGAGAGTCCCATCCGGACACGGGGGAAAGCCTTCCATCTTGTATCTTCATGGCCCATGACTCCGGCCCATGTCACATAGCCCAGACGCCCGAGGACCCCCTAATCTAGGACTCCTCACCCACCCCGGGAAGTTCTGCCGGCAAAGCACACCAAGGACATGGTTGGGCCTATGGACACTAGGGGCGTGTTTCCAACCCCTGTAGTATCTTCTTCATCCTATGTTTATCTTCATCGATGCTTCAATTCTATGTTTATTTTTACATTTTCCTGAAAGCATCTTCTTCATCCTCTTAGTTGCATAGCACCAACGATTTTGCACGGGCCCCCCAATCTTGCCTCAGTCTGGAGATGCAAAATCAAGTGCTGCATTTGATTAAAGAAGCACGACGGAAAGATCTTCTCTAACTTGCGGATCAACTCCGGCTCCAACTCTTTCATTTCTTCTAGCTGGCCAGGCGATATTTCTTTCGCACAAAGAACACGGAAGAAATAGCTCAACTCTGCCAGTACTAGCCATTCATCCTTAGGGATGATGCCACGCAACATCACCGGCATTACCCGCTCAATATATATGTGCCAATCATGACTCTTGAGACCAAATATTTTTAATATTTCAAGATTCAGTCCCCTCTTTAGATTCGCTGCATACCCATCGGGGAATATCAACTGCATTTTCACCCACAAGATAATTTCCCTCATAGCTGGCCTCCCAAGATTGAACCATGGCTTTGGCTTTGTCCAGTTCTGCTTTCCTTTTGGTGGTTGCATGTTTTGTAACGGTTTATCACATAGCGCCTCCTGATCGACTCTGGCCTTAGTATTATCCTTTGACTTCCCCTCTATGCCGAACAATGTACCAAAAAGTGCCTCGGTGACATTCTTTTCAGTGTGCATCACGTCGATGTTGTGTGGGCAAAGGAGGTCTTTGAAGTAAGGCAGATCCCACAATCATGTCTTGTGAGTCCAGGCATGTTTTGAATTATACCCCTTGAAATACCCTGGACGCTATGGATCTGGCTCGAGAGCATTTAACTAATCCATGGTCTCTTGGCCTGTCAACGCAGGTGGTGTAGAGTTTTTGACAACTCTACCTTTGATGAAGTTCTTCTTGTCTTTCCAGAACTTATGGTGAGGATCCAGGAACTATCTATGCAAGTCGAAGCAAGAAAACTTGCGACTGGCCTGAAGCAAATGAAACTCAAGAGCTCCCTTGCATGTGGGGCACGGGAACCTTCCATGCACACACCAGCCAACGAATAGCGCATCCACCGGCAAGTCATGTGTCGGGTACATGTACCAGACACGCATTATGAAGTTCTGTTTGGTAAAGGCATCGTATGTCTTGAACATACTATCTCAGGCTTCTTGCAATTCGTCCTTAAGCGGCTGCATGTACACATTCAGATTCTTCCCCGGATAGTTGGGCACTGGAATTATCAACGTCAGGAAAATGTTCTTTCTTTGCATAATCTGTCCGGGGGGAGATTGAGTGGAATGACAAATACGGGCCAACAACTCCATTGGGCTGCCGTCAGACCAAACACACTAAACCCATCCGTGTTGATGCGACTTGCAGATGCCTTGGATCTGCCGTTTTTCTGCTTGTAATGCATCGAAGCGCTTCCACGCTTCACCATCCGATGTTTGCACCATCATCAGCTTCCCATCTGCATCTAGTTGGGTTCTTTTGCCCATTTTCTGCCATGTCATCTGCCTGGCCGTCTCTTTGACCATGAAAAGACATTGAAGTCTTGGTACGACAGGCATATACCGAAGAACATTAACTGGGATGTTGGTCTACGTCTTCTCACCCATACAGTTGTCTACCACAACATACCTGGATGACTTGCAAATGGGACAATAGTTCAAGTCCGCATACTGAAGCCTAAATAAGGCACATCCTTTCTCACAGACATGTATCTTCTCATAGGGCATCTTAAGAGCATGGAGGATTTTGTCTGTCTGGTGCAGGTTTGCAGGTAGTACGTGGCCTTTGGGTAGAAAACGTCCAAATACTGTCATCATCGCATCGTAGCATTCTCTGTCCAAGTTGAATTGAGCCTTCAGAGCCATTATTTGTGAGATGGCATCCAGCTGACAAAGCTCAGTGTGCTCGTGGAGAGGATGTTTGGAAGACTCCAACATTTCATTGAAGGCCTTTGCAGATTCCTCCATCTCATTGTCCAAGTCCCGAGCATCATCAAAGTTTTGCACTGTGACTTCCATCCCGGTACCATGCCCGTCGGTGCGACGACGAACCACCTCGGCTTTGGCACGTTGGGCAGACTCACGATGAAATGTCCAGTATAACCAGGCGTAAAACCAAACTACTGCAAGTGTTTACTCATTTCAAGCTCATTCCTCCTATGATAGTTGTCGCACCGGACACAGGGGCACCAGCTTTTTCTCTGGCCATTTGCAAATGCAGCTCTCACAAACCCCTTGGTTTTTGTTAACCATTCATCGGTCATGTCTTCCTAACTAGTGTGACCGGTGTACATCCACGCACGATCACTCATATTGCGTAGCTACTGGACACACGAGAAATATATACATAATTCAGCAAACCATATCCATCAGTTAATGGAGTTTGTCAGTTTTATTACATCCATGCAACCTAGAAGCTAATAGGTAAAGATATGTCCTAATCCCACCCGAGTATGTGTAGATTGGGTTCGTTTTCGCATGCTCTACTGCGGATCCAACGCAAAATTTTGGAAGCACCTCCCCGCTGTTCTCCTGATACACGTCTCGACAATAAGAAGAGAGGATCTGTACCCAGAGAACAATAGGGAGGCACTGACAAAATTCTGCATCAGATCCGGAGCAGAGCATATGGGAAACGAACCCAATCTACACATACTCGGGTTGTCCATGGATAAAGTTGGACAATTCGAAAGAATCACGGTTATAAATATGCAAATGCATGCATATTTATAGATGTAACCCTTTCGAACGGGAGACGCATAGTGGTCACGCATACTGATGATTGAAGACACCTATAGCTAGCAAGCTTCATCAGCACGAAGACCGGAACAGAGCAAATGAGGGGGGGAGGAGATGTCATTTGTACTCACCCACGAACGTAGGGGCAGAGATCGTCGAACACACGGGGAGGTCGTCGAACACCAGACCCTCGCAACGACGAAACAACTGCACATTTAAAACCACCCGATCAACACAAATATGATGTTTTTTATAACAAAATCGAAATATATATGACCTAACTCATAATTCACAAATATATGACCCCGTCGGCCTCTGGAAGGCCGAAGAGCACGTTTTCGGGAGGTGTATGGTGTAGGGTGTTGGGGGTGTCGTGTCGGGGTCGGGGTGTTGTGTCGGGGTCGGGGGTCCAATGTCGGGGTCGGGTGTCGGGGTGTCGTTTCGGGGTCGGGGTGCTGTGTCGGGGTCGGAGGTGCCGTGTCGGGGTCGGGGTGCTGTGTCGGGGTCGGGGTGTCGGGGTGTCGTGTCGGGGTCGGGGTGTCAGGTTCGAGGTGTCGGTGTCAGGCGGTCGGGGTGTCGGGGTCGGGATGGCAAATCCTTGACCCCTCGACCCCTCGGCGACCCTCGATCCTCGACCCCTCGACCAACAAACCCTTTTCCCCTCGACCCTCGACACCTTGATCCTCGATGCCTTTTCCCCTCGATCCTCGACCCCTCGACCACTCGGCGACCCTCAACCCCTCGGCGACCCTCGACCCTTAGCGACCCTGTTTTTCTACTTTTTCATCTTCTTCTTCTACTTCTTTTTTCATCTTCTTCTTTGTTCTTCTTCTTCTCCTTCTCCTTTTTACTCTTCTTCTACTTATTGTTCTTTTTTTCATCTTTTTCTTCTTCTTCCTCTTATTATTTTACTTCTTTTTTCATCTTTCTTGTTTATTCCTAAAAAATAGAAAAAACTGAACTAAACCTAAACTAAACAAAATATATACCTAAACCTAAACTAAACTAAACTAACCTAAACTAAATCTAAAAAAACAGAAGAAAAAAACACAAGGACTCACCTCCACGCGAGGTTGGCCCGTGGAGGCAGGCCACAAGGAGGGGGCGCGGGTTGAGGAAGGCCGCGGGGAAGGGCGACGGGGCGCGGTGCGGCTCCGGGAGCGGGGCGGCGCGACGCGGCTCCGACGATGGGGCGGGGCAGGGCGGTCGCCGCGGCCTGGGTCCGCTGGGCGGGCGGGCCGGCCGACAGGCGACGGGGCAGGCTCCGGGCGGCGGGGCTGGCCGGCGGCGCCTCGGGCTCCTGGGTTGGCACGGGCCAGCGGCGGCTCGGGCTATGGGGGCGGCGCTAGTGAGGGGAGGGCAGAGAGAGAGGGAGAGAGAGAGAGAGGGGTGGGGCGGGGCGCTGACCATTTTAGCGAGGTAAAATTTCTTTGCCGTCTACTAGCAGACAGCATATTAGCTTTGTCATTTGCTCACGGACGGAAAAGAGCCTAGCTAGTGGGGTGGGGCCGGGGGGAACGACCGTTAGCTAGGTCAATTTTTTTTGCCATCTGCTAGCAGACGGCATAGAAGCTTTATCGTCTTCTAGCAGACGACAAATAACTGGCTGACGGCAAATATGACCTTTGCCATCAGCCAATTCTTTGCCGTTTGTTTTCTGTAAGCTGACGGCTGAGACCTTCTTTGCTGTCAGCTAGCAGACTGCAAAGAACTGGCTGACGGCAAAGATCCTGATTCCCGTAGTGTCACACACAAATTTTTGTGTGGAAACTTTTGTGCAAGGTGTCCTAATGCAAACAGTTCTCTACCAGAAGCCGTGTGTGATTGTTAGTTGATCCAACACACCTACTTTCTAGAAACTGTGTGGGTTGTTTGAGTTCATGATACGTCTCCAACGTATCTATAATTTTTTTAATGTTCCATGCTATTATATTGTTTGTTTTGGATGTTTTATATGCATTAATATGCTATTTTATATTATTTTTGGGACTAACTTATTAACCTAGAGCCCAGTGCCAGTTTAAGTTTTTTCCTTGTTTTTGATTTTCGGAGAAAAGGAATAACAAACGGAGTCCAAACAGAATAAAACTTTACGATGATTTTTCTTGGACTAGAAGACACACGTAGGACTTGGAAACCAAGTCAGAAGAGTCCCGAGGCGACGACAAGGGTGCAGGGCGTGCCCCTGCCTTGTGGGTCCCTCGGAGCTCCTTTAACCCTATTCTCCGGCCTATAAATTCCCAAATATTCCCAAACCACCAGAAGCATCCACCAAAATAATTTCCTGCCACCGTAACCTTCTATTCCCGTGAGATCCCATCTTGGGGCCTTTTCTTGCATCCTGCCCGAGGGAGATTCGATCATGGAGGGCATCTACATCAACCCTATTGCCCTTCCGATGAAGCGTGAGTAGTTTACCACAGACCTATGGGTGCGTAGCTAGTAGCTAGATGGCTTCTTCTCTCTCTTTGATTCTCAATACCATGTTCTCCACGATGTTCATGGAGATCTATCCGATTTAATCTTCTTTTGAGGTGTGTTTGTCGAGATCGATGAATTGTGGATTTATGATTAGCTTATCTATGAATATTATTTGAATCTTCTCTGAATTCTTAGATGCATGGTCTGATATCTTTGTATTTCTCTTCAAATTATCGGTTTGGTTTGGCCAACTAGATTGGTTTTTCTTGCAATGGGAGAGGTGCTTAGTTTTGGATTCAATCTTGCGTGATTTCACCCAGTGACAAAGTACGGGTAGGGAGACACACATTGTATTGTTGCCATCAAGGATAAAAAGATGGGGTTTTCGTCATATTGCTTTAGTTTATTCCTCTACATCATGTCATCTTACTTAAGGCGTTACTCCATTCTTTATGGACTTAATACTCTAGATGCGGGCTGGATAGCGGTCAATGTGTGGAGTAATAGTAGTAGATGCAGGCAGGAGTCCTTCTACTTGACACAGACATGATGCATATATTCATAATCATTTCCCAAGATATCGTCATAACTTTGCGCTTTTCTATCAATTGCTCGATAGTACTTTCTTCACCCACCGTATTATTTGCCTTCAAGAGAGAAGCCTCTAGTGAAACCTATGGCCCCCGGGTCTGATTTCCTTCATATATTTTCAGATCTATATACTAAAAATACCAAAAGTACTTTGCTGCAATTTAGTTATTTTTATTTTCTTTTATGTTTAGTAATCTTTTATATCTATCTCTATCAGATCTCACCTTTGCAAGTGACCATGAAGGGTTTGACAACCCTTTTTGGTGTTGGGTGCAAGTGTTTGATTGTTTGTGTAGGTGCATATATTGGGGACTTGCGTGTTTCTCCTACTGGATTGATACCTTGGTTCTTAACTGAGGGAAATACTTATCTCTACTTTGCTGCATCACCCTTTCATCTTCATGGGAAAAAGCAACGCAAGCCTACCAAGTACCCACCATAAACTCTCATCTCTTGCATTACATTATTTGCCATTTGCCTCTCGTTTTCCTCTCCCCCACTTCTAAAGCGTTTTCAGAAAAACACAAAATATTTGCCTTTCACCTTCTTTCCGTATTCCTTTTTGCTCGTTTGCTATATTTGCTTGTGTTGCCATGTGCCTTCTATTTTCTTGCTAAAAATCTATTGGTACGGATCCACTTAAGTTTTCTACTTGGATCATCTTCGGTCCATTTGTGCTCGTGCTGAAACCCAACTAGTTTAGTTGAGGGAAAATCTTTAGATGAGCATGCTCATTTTGTACGTCACCGTTTGTCTGAAAAAGGGAGACTCTTATGGAATCAAATAAATTTCTTGCTATGTTATGCTTGGAATCTTTGTGAACTTTGTGATTTTACTTGTTGCTCTAAGAACCCTAAGAAATAACTTCCCTACCTATGTGAGTTCAATGATAATGAAATCTTATCTTCTTATGAAAAGGGTGTTTATAGTTACTATGATATCGAACAAATTGAAGAATGTGTTTCTTTTAAGGGTGCTTATGAAGTTGCTTCTTTGATTGAAAAGTATGATATTACTCTCTACAAATATGAAACTTTTTACATACTTAAATATTGCTATGAAAACTATGCTCATAATGCCTATGTCAAAGAATTTATTGAGAGAATGACCGTTGCTTTGGAAGAAAATAATGATATGCATGAATCTATAGATAATTATGATTCTGTTGATTTGATTGAGATATCTTCCCTTGATGAACATGATGCTTGCTACTTTTATGGCCATGATGCCAATATTGATTATGCTTATGGAGATGAATTTGCTATAGTCCCTTATGTTAAACATCAGATTGTTGCTATTGCACCCATACTTGATAGTTCCTTGAATCAAAAGCATGATTGCAATGATGTTATTGTAAATTCTATTAATGTCAATTGTGCTAATCATATGAAAAACCCTAAGATTGGGGATGCTAATTTTGCTATGTCCACTACTTATTGTAATGATCATGATTGGGGTGATAATGCTTCTTATGATCTTGAAAATTTAATCAAGCCTCATGATGAATATTTTTTGCTATAATATTCAAACTGGGTTTGGAAGAGTGTCAACTTTAGGAAATAATGATCCCACTACTTTGGAGTTTGATCAATCTTATGAATTTTTTGATAAGAGTGGGCTTGGAGAAGTCATGACTTTATTTGACGATGATCCCACTATTTTGGAAGAGTGTCAACTTTGCATGCATGAGGATCATAAAGAGAAAATTTTATGTGATAGCTATAATGTTAATTTGATTATGATCCTACATGTAATTATTATGAGAGAGGGAAATATGGTTGTAGAAATCCTCATGCTACTAAATTACCTCTCGTTATGTTGAGATTGCTATTGTTTCTTTTTTCTTCTTTGCAAATGCTAGTTTTTGCTTGCCTTGATATTTTGTTTGCCTATAAAATGCCTATGCATAGGAATTATGTTAGACTTAAACTTGTTTATCACATGCTACATGATGCTCTCGTCGTGTTTCAATTGCTATCTTTCATGTGAGTGTCATTGAAATGTCAATGCCAAGCTCGGGGTGTTAAACAATAGCGCTTGTTGGGAGGCAACCCAATTTTATTTTTGTTCTTGCTTTTTTATTCCTATTTTTGAATAATTTTGTCATATAGCCTCTGGTTAGATGTGTTTTGGTGTTTTAATTTACTGTTTGAGCCAAGCAAGACCTTTGGGATGCTCTATGGTGATAGTTGATTTGATCTTGCTGAAAAACAGAAATATTTGCGCCCAGTCACAGAAATTTTAAAAATCACAAAAGCACGGAAAAACTCTGAATTTTTTACACAAGATTGATATCCAAATTTCCTCTGTTGTCCTAATTTTTCAGAATTTTTCGAGTTACATAAGTATACGAAGTTTTCAGATTGCTACAGACTGTTCTGTTTTTGGAGTTAGACTTAAACTTGTTTTTCACATGCTACATGATGTTTCAGATTGCCCAAAAAAATTTGAGAAAATTCCCAAATATTCTTTAAACCTTGGCACACCTCCCTGAGCAAAAATATTGCATAGGTTTTTGGAATATTTTTGCTACAGAAAATCATTTCTGTTCTGGTCAAAAAATGCAGTTTCTACAGGAAGTGCATTTTTCCTTGATCCAATGTAGCTGAAATTTTTAGGGCTTCATTACCCTCCTAAGAAAGTACTAACCACCAAAGATCAGCCCTAAACTCCTCTAGATCTCTCTCAGTTAACCTCACAAGTTTCTGTCCAGAAACTTGCCAAGAAGAAACCCACTCGCACAGCTCACTTGTGATCAACTCAGAGCCATGGAGCAACCCAAACCAATAAGGACTACACGCCTGACATGAATTCAATGCACGGAGAGGCTCTATGCCAGAGTTCAAGCGGTGACCATGCGTGTGCATCGTGCCAACGTGCTTGTGGACGCGCTCTGGATGCCGCCGACGCTCCTGTTTCGCGCGTGCTCGCTTCCTAGCTCGCCGTGCCTTGCCAAACTATGCCACCAACATCGTCTTGATGCACTTAACTCCGCCCTGGCGCTCGCCGACGCCGGAGCAAGCCGCAGCGAGCACAGGCATGAAGCGGCCAAGCGTACAGTGCGCCCGCACCCCTACTCTCGTTGCCACCCGCGTCCTATGCTCATCCTCGCTCGCCCATAGTGGCCTTGTGAACCATGGATGCTTCTCCCCCTCTCACTGATGCCATTCGTCGCTGGGCGCCATCTCCAGAGAACTCTGGCGGAGCCCCGAGCCTGCTCCTCCCTCGCCGTTAAATAGGACCCCTCCCCAGCCCTTCCGAGCATCGCCTCTCACTCCCGCACTTGCCGTGACCCCGTAGATAGCCGCAGCCCGGCCGGGCAGTGTCGGTGTACAAAAGTAGGGGCTCTCCTTTTGACCCCTTTACTTGTGCACGGGCAGTCAGAGCCGTGCGCCACGTCCACACTTAGCATGGCAGGGGAGGGAAGCCAGAGAGAAGCCAAAGCACAAGACAAACAAGACAACGCCAGGACCAGAAACACAAGACAAAGGGGCGAGGTGGACTCCCCCCCCCCCGCAAGACCCTTGCCGGGGCGGCCTCCGCGGCCCCGGCAAGGGCCTTGCCGGGGCAGCTTGCCCAACACCAGCAGAGCGAGCCACCCTTGAGCCCAAAGTTCCGAACGCCACCAACAACTTCACTGGAACTAGGGCTCAGGAGGCGCCTTTGTGGTGGCATGAAGATCTTCATCAAGATCATAAACATGTGAGATCAGATGAGACCCTCAGCAGGATCCTAGCCGAGGAAATCCACAAGACCCCCGGCAAGCGCCTTGCCGGGGACGACTGCGACGACACGGCAAGACCCTTGCCGAAGGCATCAGCGGGGCCATAGCCAGGCCCGCATGAACCAAGACTCCGCCGCCGTTTGCATGCAGCTGCCAGCCCAACCAGCTGGGCAGGCACCCGCATGGCAACATGCGGCGTCCAGGCCAACTCAGCAAGCACCTGCGTGGTGCCATACATATCTTCATGAAGGCTCCACCATCGCGCCACCTCAGCAGCCTGCCTGCCTACATGGCACCGTGCACATCGCTGGCCTGGGCGCGTGTCGAAGCGAGGCGGAGCGGCAACGGACGGGACGGGCCTCGTTCCCGTCCCCGATAAAGCTAATGGACACCTAAGTAGTGCATTTAATGTGCTTTGTCCCGTAATGCCGAGCGATAAGCTCGCGCACTATACACCTTTCCACCTCCTGTGTGCCACTGTAGCAACCACTTTTCGACTATAAAAGGAGGCCCAAGGCATACTGGAGAGGGATTCGGCTCTTTTGAACTACGCAGCCACCGTAGCTAGTTCGAGAGCTCAGGAACACTCTGAAATACATCCACCAAAGCAGGACTAGGGTATTACGCATCCTCGCGGCCCGAACCTGGGTAAACGATCTTTGTGCTAGCTCCTAAACTTGCTCTTCTCACAACCCCGCGCCCGCAAGCCGTAGAAGTGATTCCAGTGATCCCATAGGTGTCGTTTCCACCGACATCTTTGGCTCGCCAGGTAGGGGCGCGCAGTTGTGAGAATCTGTTTTAGCAGCCAGCTTAGCAGTTCCTCACGGCCGTGGTTTATAAAGAAGAAGACGGCCAAGAGAACGGCGCCGCCTGCAAGCGCGAAGGGCGCCAGTGCAACGACAGAAAAGCTAAGTCATGTGAAACTTTGGGCAATTTCTTTATATATATATATAGTTATTATCCTCGAAGGTCGTGCCCTGTGTATGGAAAACCTGCACGCAAAGGGGCCCTTCCGCAATTGGCAACGCCCTTGTTCTATTTCGAGTCCTCTCAACAACTCAAGCGGCCACGTCGAGAGTGGCAGGGTAGCCTTCCGCAATTGGCAACGCTCTCGATTCTGACTCGAGTCAAGCTCGACAGTTCGAGCGGCCGCGTTGAGAGCGGTTATGTGGCGCGCCCGGCAGCAAGCACACCCGGCAGGCCATTGGGGATCCGTCCTCAAGATGCCGCCCTGGGTTTACGCGCCGGCAAGCCTACCCGGTTAACGTAGGGTGGACATACAAAGGAAGATCGAACAGGAAAATAACATACATTGTATCAAAAGTACTGCAGAGTTATATTACATCAGTTGTTGCCATGGTTCTAACTAAAGATAGAAATTGTCTTGGTCATGAACCTGCAGCGGCAATGAGAAACGGGGTGCATAATCCCGGCGCTGGCCCTGCACCCTCTGGATTCCATCGATGCGGCTGATGATGGGCTTGATACGCTCCTTGAGTGTCACGATGTCTGCATCCTCCGGCAAGCTCTCCGGCGCGGCGTCGAAGTAGAGGTCAGAATTCCAGTGCGCCACCTTGGTGAGGACCTTGGTCATGGCCTCATCGGCCAGGGAGGCCGCCCGATTGGAGTAGAGCTGCTCCAGGGCCCCGAGGACGCCCTCGAAGAAGACAGTCAGCTTGGTGTTGGGGCTCACGTTGCGCTCCGAGGTATACCTCACATTTGGCATCCCCATGGTAGCCAGCTACATGGTGATCCTGCCGGCGACGCCTTCGAGGCGCCCGATCCAGCGATTCTCACCCTCCACAAAGTCTTTGTGGTTGCCGGTCTCGTTCTTCCGCAGTTGCTTCTTGGTCTCCAGGTCCTTGGCCAGGGTCCCCTCTCGGGCCTTGCCCTCCGACAACATCCCCTCGAGACCCTCCAGCTTCAGCTTGAGGTCTTTGATGGAGTTGTTGGCCTCGGAGAGCTCCCCAGCCCTGCTGAGGGCCGTGCCCTCCGCCTCAAGCAGAGCGCTGTTGAGCGTGTCCTTCTCCTTGGACAGCTTCAGGACCTGGTCTTTCAGCCCGTCCGGCTCCACCTCCAGCTACTTCACCTTGTCGGCGTGAACCAGAGCCTGGGCATCGAGTGCCTCCCTGTGCCTCTGCTCCAGCTCCTGGGTCTGCTGCACGACGAGCTTCTCCACTTCCTAATCCTTGCAGTGGAGCGTTGCGGCAAGCTTCTCCTCGCGAGCGGCAAGGTCCTCCTCCTCGGAGTTCAGCATGGCCTGGTGCTAGGTTCGAGCAGCCTCGGCTTCGGCGGCCAGGTTCTTCGCCGTCTCCTAGGCCTTCTCGATGTCGGCCCGCTTCACGGTGAGCTCCACCTCGCGCTTGGCCAGCTCGTCCTGGCGGCCTTTAGCTGCTCACAAGCTTGGCGGAACCAAGTTTGCATCTTGGCGACGCGTCCCTTGAGGTCCGCCTCTGCCTTGTCCACTGTTGCCATCCTGGACTTGGCCTTGTCCAGCCGGGCGCGGTTGAGCGCCTGGAGCTTCCGAAAGTTGGTGCCCATGGCTTGGAGAAGACACTCCTCCCGGGAACCGTTGCCACCGGCGCTCGGCTCGTCAACAACCTCGAGCCCGGCGGTGGCAAGCACCTCCTCGTCGAACACCTCCCCCTCGATGGGTGCCCTGGAGCTCGACGTCCCTGGAAGGTGGACGAAAAGGTCGTCGCTCACCCTCAGATACTTGCCGGAGCCAGAGGTAGCGGAGGAGGAAGGCTGGTCATCGACCACCTCCTCCTCAGCAGCGGCCTTGCCAGCCTCCTAGGCAGGCCCCTTGCCGGCCTCCTCGGCAGCAGCCTTGCCGGGCTCCCCGGCGGGCCCCTAGGTGGCGTCTTCAGCAGCGCCCTTGGCGGCCTCCTCGGCGGCGATCTTCTCGGCCTCCGCCTCGGTGGCCTTGGCGACATCCTCGATGACGGTGTCGATGTCGTCTGGGTCCGCCGAGGGGAGATCTGGATACCGAGAAGGGGATGTGGTGAGGCCAAAACCAGGATTCAGAAAGAAGAAAAAGTGAACAGGGACGGAAGGCGAGCGACTTACCTGTGCCGGGATGGGAAGAAGAGGCCCCTCCCCACCAATGTTTGGCACCGAGGCGAAGCCACCAGAGCCCTAGTTCGCCTCCTCCTCCTCCGTGTGCATGGGCTCAGTGCTTGGCGCCCTTGCCGGAGACGCCCCTCAGGGCGGCGTGGTCGATGGTGGCGGCGTGTTGGGAGTAGCCATCTGTGGCTCCTCCTGCTACTGTCCTCCTCCTACAGTCACGGCAATGTCAGCACCAAGGAATCATAGCCCCAACACACGTTGACGAGGGGCGAGTGATGAACTTACGCTGGGGGCTGTGCCGGGGGCTGCTGTCCAGACTGCTCAACACCACCAGTGGTGTGTCGGCAGCGCCTGCCGAGGGCTGGCCACCCGCCGAGGACCTGGCCCTCTTTACCCTCTGGGCTAGCGTCTCCACATCCTTGCAAAGATGAAAACGAATCAAGATATGTGGCACGGCCTGAGGGGATGGAGATGACAGAAAGGGACAAGATACTTACTCGTCCTCCACCTCCTCCTCTGCTGCCTTCCTCTTCCTCCTTGGGCTGCGGGACCCGAAGTCGACGATGACCTCCGCGTCAACGTCTGCCGGAGGAGGGGAAGCTGATGGAGTCCGAGGGCGCTTGGATGAAGAAGAGGCAGTTGCTTTCTTCCTCGCCGTCGCGGCCTTCACCAACTTCTTCGCTGCCACGGCCCTTGTCTGGCGCCCGGACCCATCCTGGGCTTGCCGCGGTTGTACGGCCCTGCCGGGCCGGACATGCTCGCCATAGGTGGTCCGCCGCAGGACTCGCCCTCTCCCCATGACCGAAGGGTCGACGGCCTCGGCCTCCTCCGATGAAGACTCGTCGACCACATATTTGACGAGAGGGGCCCGATGCCGGCGCTGCTGGCCTCTCCAGCGGACTCCGCCAACTGGGTGAGCTCCTTTTCCTCCGCCTCCGCCGCGGCCTTGTCCTCCACGCTGCCGGCGCTCCCGGCCTCCCTGGCAAACTCCGCCTCCGCCGCCCTGGCGGTGATGTAGTCCAGCTCTGCCTGGGTGGTGTCCTGGACGAGCCGCGGCTCGGCGCTGACGTACTTCTCCTCCAGGGTGTCAAAAAACTCCTGCACCTGATCCTCCGGCGGCTCGGCCCAATTTGGGACGAGGCCGTGCGTGTTGAACTCCGGCATCGTGGCGATGATGTCGTTTCAACGCGAGTTGTTGCTCAGCGGGACCACCCCCGCCGTCAACTTAAGCAAGGGCCCCTTGGCAACCTTGCCGGCCTTCGCAGCGGCCTTCGCGGCCTTGCCGGACTGCTCGACCTCGCCGTCGCGGTTCACGTCGAGCTGGAAGAGCCGCTGGCAGAAGTGGGCGTGCCCCATCACCGTGAGGTTGTGGTCCAGGCCGGGGCGGAGCCTCATGATGTCGGCGGTGTTCGTAAAGAGCCAGGCGGGCCTCCCCTTGTTGTGCAGCGGAGCGATTCGGCGGCGGATGTAATCCTCCCCGATGATCTCAAGGGTGAGCCCGGCCTCGGTGAGACGAAGAATCCTGGTGGTGGGGACCGTGAGCTTCTTGTCGTTGACGTCGACATCACTCCAGTCGCTCCTGCGGACTGGCGGTGCGTGGCAGACCCAGCAAAAGTCCCGCTGATCCTCCTCTTCAATCCAGCACCACCAGCCTCGCCACTCCTCCCACCTCTCCTTCTGGGCGCTCTCCCTCGATGAGCGAAAAGGGCCATGCACGCCACATCATTCGGAGTAAAATCCAGAAGGTGGAAGCCATAGGTGTGCATGATGTCGCTGAAGAAATCGGAGAAAGGGGAACAGAGCTCACATGAGAAGTAATCGATGAAGAATGGGTACCGATTCGGGCCGGCTTCGGCGAAGGCGGCGGGGAAGGCGCAGCCCGCCTCTTTTCCCATTGACCACGATGTGACGCATGCGTGCGCGAACCGCCCCACGCATGACCCTCCATGTCGCTCGTTCAACGCGGGTCGTGGGGAAGCGCAGCGGACGAAAAGTTACTATAGTAAAAATCCGCCCCGCCTGCCCGCGCACCGTTCTGGGCCTGGCCCAACAATGCATCACGCTTATGTGTGGCCCAGACCCGGGGGCTCCTGTCGGTGTACAAAAGTAGGGGCTCTCCTTTTGACCCCTTTACTTGTGCACGGGCAGTCAGAGCCGCGCGCCACGGCCACACTTAGCATGACAGAGGAGGGAAGCCAGAGAGAAGCCAAAGCACAAGATAAACAAGACAACGCCAGGACCAGAAACACAAGACAAAGGGGCGAGGTGGACTCCCCCCCGGCAAGACCCTTTCCGGGGCGGCCTCTGCGGCCCCGGCAAGGGCCTTGCCGGGGCAGCTTGCCCAACACCAGCAGAGCGAGCCACCCTTGAGCCCAAAGGTTCCGAACGCCGCCAACAATTACACTGGAACTAGGGCTCGGGAGGCGCCTCTGTGGTGGCATGCCGATCTTCGTCAAGATCATAAACATGTCAGATCAGATGAGGACCAGAAGATGGCGAAACTCGGCGGGATCCTAGCCGAGGAAATGCAGAAGACCCCCGTCAAGCGCCTTGCCGGGGACGACTGCGACGCCGCAGCAAGACCCTTGCCGGGGCACCGGCAAGACCCTTGCCGAAGGCATTAGCGGGACCACGGCCAGGCCCGCATCAACCAAGACTCCGCCGCCGTTCGCATGCAGATGCCAGCCCAACCAGCTGGGCAGGCACATGCGTGGCAACATGCGGCTTCCAGGCCAACTCAGCAAGCACATGCATGGTGGCATACAGATCTTCGTGAAGGCTCCACCACCATGCCACCTCAGCAGCCTGCCTGCCTACATGGCGCCGCGCACATTGCTGGCCTGGGCGCGTGTCGAAGCGAGGCGGAGCGGCGAAGGACGGGACGGGCCTCGTTCCCGTCCCCGATAAAGCTAATGGCCACCTACGTAGCGCATTTAATGTGCTTTGTCCCGTAATGCCGAGCGATAAGCTCGCGCACTGTACGCCTTTCCACCTCCTGTGTGCCACTGTGGCAACACCTTTTCGACTATTAAAGGAGGCCCAAGGCATACTGGAGAGGGATTCGGCTCTTTGGAACTACACAGCCGCCGTAGCTAGTTCGAGAGCTCAGGAACACTCTGAAATACATCCACCAAAGCAGGACTAGGGTATTACGCATCCTCGCGGCCCGAACCTGGGTAAACGATCTTTGCGCTGGCTCCTAAACCTGCTCTTCTTACAACCCCACGCCCACCAACCGTAGAAGGGATTCCAGTGATCCCATAGGTGTCGTTTCCACCGTCAGGCAGGCCTCTGGCCGCCGTCCCGGACCCGAGCTCGCCGGCGATCCCCTCAGCTCCTCCTCCTCACTCCAATGACCCGCGAGCTCAATCAACTCCTCAGGCGACTCACTACTGGCCGTCTGGTGCCGGCCAAACCAGTAGGAGCCCCCGGTGCAGCACCACGTCGCCATCTTCTTCAACTCCGGCGAGCTCTGCCTTCTGCAGCCGCTGGAGAAGCCCTTTCCTACCCCATCCGTCAAGCTCCAGCCACGCCTCTGGTATAGGTAGGTGCGCGAGCGTCTCCTCTATCCAGCCATCCCTCTCGATCTGGCCACCGAGCTCTCCTCGCTGGAGAAAGCGCCGGCGAAGCACCGCCCGTCTCTGTTTTCTCTCTCTCTCCCCCGACCTGACATGTGGGGCCCGTTGTCAGCCTCACCACTCGCGCCCGAAGCGGTATGAGTGGAGGCATATTCAAGGATCTTGACGTCACCCCCCCTCTGATTTTCTTTTTATTCAAATTTAATTCAAATCTTGACCAGAAACTTTGACCAGCCATAACTTTTAAACTATAAGTCCAAATGAATTGATTCTTTTTGCATTGTGTTTATTTTGAAAATTCTAGCAGCACTGCAAAATGGAGATTTTTCTCTGCTGTCTAGAATTTCTGGTGACTTTCAGAATGATTCTTGATATTTTCTTTTTCTGTTTTTAAATATTTTCGTAGGAAGAAGCTTGTCTTGAAGATAACCAGGAGGAGTGTGAACCTCCTCAGCACTAAGACAAGCCACACCAACATTTGCATGGTGTCATTTCAATATTTATGATTTCCAACTTTAATATGAGTTATTTCATGCATTTAATTATTTAAATGTATTGCTTATGCTAGTTACTTTGTTATTGTTGAAATGTTTAGTTTACAGTAGAGTTTGAATATCTAGACTAGTATGAGGTAGTAGAAGTAGTTGTGATTGTGTGATTATGATATGGTTATGATATGACTAGCATCAGTATTTTCATTTGGAGGAATTGACTTCGGTAAGTTATTATCATAACTATAAATGATGAGTGTTAAAAAACAGTGCAGTAGAATCAGTAAAGTTGGTGATGACTACTGCAAGTAGAAAATTTGATGACGTTGATCCGTTTACTCTTAGTGTTATGTGATGCATGTCAGATGGTTGCATATTCATAGCATATCATGACTCAAGTTATTTTTATTTCAAGTTAAAACTGATGTTAATTCAACTTGAACATAACGTTGATCGAGTCATGGTGCCACTGAATTGAGTTTTTCCTAGTGCAACCACATTTGCCTTTATGGGAAGGCCTTTATTCGGTCTGTTGTCATGCCTCTGGTCAGTACCTCCAAAGAGGAAAGGTTATCGGCATGCGGTACCCTGGCCCAGTAAGCATACATAAACTTGTGTGCCCGTTTGTTGTTATGGTACCTTGTCCCCGTTTGGGACCGTTTATGTTTTGCCACGACGGTGGCCGTTGATGCGTTTGGTAGGCACGGGGCCACCCATGACTTAGCCCAGTGGGGAGTTAGTGTAACGCCCACGATGCGGCTATATCTCCCATGTGTCGAGGCACGACTTAGAGGCATAACCGCATTGTGGTATTATCACAAGAAGGGTTATCTTCACACAATCCCATGTAATGAACAAGAATGGGATAACGAGAGTTGGCTTACAATCGCCACTTCACACAATACATAAATATAATTCATACATAATCCAAAATCCACACATAGACCGACTACGGTCAAAATCCAAATGAAAATAAGATAACCCCAAATGCTAGATCCCCGATCGTCCCAACTGGGCTCCACTACTGATCATCAGGAAAAGAAACATAGTAACAACCACGTTCCTCGTTGAACTCCCACTTGAGCTCGGTTGCGTCATCTGCACTGGCATCGTCGGCACCTGCAACTGTTTTGGTAGAATCTGTGAGTCACGAGGACTCAGCAATCTCACACCCGCGAGATCAAGACTATTTAAGCTTATAGGAAAGAATGGTGTAATGAGGTGGAGCTGCAGCAGGCACTAAGCATGTATGGTGGCTAACATACGCAAGTGAGAGCGAGAAGAGAAGCAACGCAACGGTCGCGAAGCTAGAAATGATCAAGAAGTGATCTTGAAACTACTTACGTTCATGCATAACTCAAACCGTGTTCACTTCCCGGACTCCGACGAGAAGAGACCATCACGGCTACACACACGGTTGATGTATTTTAATTAAGTCAAGTGACAAGTTCTCTACAACCGGACATTAACAAATTCCCATCTGCCTCATAACCGCGGGCACGGCTTTCGAAAGATAATACCCTGCAGGAGTGTCCCAACATAGCCCATTATAAGCTCTCACGGTCAACGAAGGATAAACTTTCTCCCGGGAAGACCCGATCAGTCTCGAAATCCCGGTTTACAAGACATTTCGACAATGGTAAAACAAGACCAACAAAGCCGCCCGAATGTGCCGACAAATCCTGATAGGAGCTGCACATATCTCGTTCTCAGGGCACACCGGATGAACACTACGTACAACTAGAACCAGCCCTCGAGTTTCCCCAAGGTGGCGCTGCAAGTGGCTCTAGTTTGGACCAGCACTCAGAGGAACACTGGCCCGGGGGTTTAAATAAAGATGACCCTCGGGCTCGCGAAAACCCAAGGGAAAAGGCTTAGGTGGCAAATGGTAAAACCAAGGTTGGGCCTTGCTGGAGGAGTTTTATTCAAGGCGAACTGTCAAGGGGGTCCCATAAATCACCCAACCGCGTAAGGAACGCAAACTCAAGGAACATAATACCGGTATGACGGAAACTAGGGCGGCAAGAGTGGAACAAAACACCAGGCATAAGGCCGAGCCTTCCACCCTTTACCAAATATATAGATGCATTAATTAAATAAGAGATATTGTGATATTCCAAAATATCCATGTTCCAACATGGAACCAACTTCAACTTCACCTGCAACTAGCAACGCTATAAGAAGGGCTGAGCAAAAGCGGTAACTTAGCCAAACAACGGTTTGCTAGGAAAGGATGGTTAGAAGCTTGACATGGCAATATGGGAGGCATGATATAGCGAGTGGTAGGTAGCGCAGCATGGCAATAGAACGAACAACTAGCAAAGCAAAGATAGAAGTGATTTCGAGGGTATGATCATCTTGCCTGCAAGGTTCTCAGAGTTGTCGAAAGCTTGATCCTCGTAAGCATACTCAATAGGTTCCTCGTTCACGAACTCGTCACCCGGCTCTACCACTGCAAGAACACAAGCAATGGAACCACAATCAATCACGGGAAATGCATAAGCAACATGATGCAATACATGCATGATATGCGAGATATGATATGCGATGCGTATGCGTGCTCCGGAAGAAAAATGGATGAACAAGGCAGTAACTTGGCAAACCAAGTATGCCACTGGAAAGACGAGATGATTTTGGTCGAAATTGATATAAAGATCACCGGAATCGGATGCACGGTTTGCAAATGGCAAGCAAAACAAGAATGACACGATTCTGCGATTAACAGCATGATAGCACTTAGAATGCAACAGGTAACTATGCTACAGCACCACAACATAGCAACAAAGCATATGCAAGTAATCTACAGGAGATGTTTGACAAAATATGAACACTGAGCTATGGCTAGATCACACAATAACACGTTCAAACAAGCACGACAATAGTGCAACAACAAAATATCAGGTTCACAGACTTGGTGAAATTACTGGACATGGCATAAACAGCATCAGGTAGCAATGTTTAGAGCAAGCAGTCAACATGCTACAAGAATTTAACATAGCAAAACAAGGCATGGAATGTATCTACTAAATGCATAGAACAAAAGTCCCTTACTGACCATAAGCCAAAAAGGATCAGAAGATATGATGGCAACCATGTAAACATAGCAAGTTCCGTTAACAGGTTTCAGACTTAGCAGAAAACAGAGCATGGCAGAAACAATATTATGAAGGCATCTTTGTGAGCTTGATGCACTCATCACAAAGCAATGCATGACAAAACAAGCATACATACAGCAAGATAGCATGTTTATGAAGCTATCCATGGCAAGAGAAATTTCATAGCATGTAAGAAACAACTACACCAACCTTGGCAAAATTGAATATCATGTTAACAATCTGCCAGAAATATTTTATAGCAAAAGTAGAGCAAGATTAAGACATGCTATGGCATTCCATAATTGCAAACAGGGGGCATGGATGGATAGAGCACAACTATATCTACAAAACATCCTTACTGAACATATCCAAAAGGAGCATCGATCTCTCTGTAGACACATGGATACATGGTAACAAAATAACAGCAGACAAAGACTTGGTGGAATTACCAAGTCTCTGAAAAACGGAAACATCACGAAGCCTAGTTTGCATGCTTGTGCTAGTCACCACAAAGATCACAAAAATACATGGCATACACCTCTGTAAAGATGGCATGGCATAGATCAAAACACATGTAGATCTCATACTCATAAGATGCACACATTAAATGCAACAAAAATAACAAATCCTCAAGTTCTGATAAGTAACAGCAGGTAACAGCATATAGCACTCTTGCACCAGAGATTTGGGCATCAAGTTGGACTCAAATGAATATGGTATAATGGAACAAAGTGAAGAGCATCTCGAGGCGAACATTTCGATATATTACACGCACGAAACGGAGCTATAAGCAGAGAGTTATGATGCAATGAACAGGAGCATATAATGTAAAAATTATCAGGACTTAGAAGAATTTCGGGGGGAAGAAGAGGAAGTCAACCGTGGTGGATCCAGATCGGATCTGGCGCGACTCGGGCTCGGGCTGCCAGAGCTGGGGAAGAAGGAGGGGACGGCGGCCAGCGGAGAGGAGCTCAGGGGAGAGGGGCCGCGGGTCGGGGGAGGCGCGGAGCTCGCCGGAGGGAGGCGCGGCGAGGACGGCGAGGCGGCGGGGCGCACGCTCAGGCGCTGGCGGCGGCGGCCGGTGGCGGGGCGCGGCGGCGCCGGCGTGGGAGCACGGCGAGGCGGCGGGGCGCCGCGGGGACGAGGCGCGCGCGGGGCGGCGGCGGCTCGGGCGAGGCGCGGGCCGCGCGGGCCGGCCACGGGCGGCGGCTGCCACGTGTCAGCGCGGGATAGGCCGGGCGCGGCGGCGGGATTCCGTCCGGCGCGGAGTGGACGTGTCCGGCAGCGCGGAGGACGATTTGATCTATGGTTAGGGGTGGTTTTGCCCGCAATTTCGGAGGGGGAGGTGTTTATATAGGCATAGGGAGCTAGGAGACTCCAAATGGAGTGCGATTTTCGCCCACACGATCGTGATCGAACGATCTAGAGCATGGAAGTGACTTAGGTGGGTTTTTGGCTGTTTGGAGGGGGGTTTAGCTGCAACACACAAAAGGACTTTGCGGTTACCCGGTTAACCGTTGGAGCATCAATCGACCTCCAAATGGAACGAAACCTGACAGGTGGTCTACCGATGGTATACCAAGGCCACTTGACAAGACTCGGTCCATTCCGAGAACGTTCAACACCCGCTCACGAAAAGAAACAAGAGGGGTGCGCCGGTGCACGTGGGAGTGTCGGATTGCAAAACGGACAACGGGGAAAATGCTCGGATGCATGAGACGGACACGTATGCAAATGAGATGCACATGATGACATGATATGGGATGCATGACATGAACAAAATGCAAGACGAAAAACAAAACCCGACCACAGAGGGAATATCATAACACATATCCGAAAATGGCAAGAGTTGGAGTTACAAATATGGAAAGTTACATTCGGGGTGTTACAGTTAGTCAGAGTGGCTGGGCAAGTTCCATGACAATGGGAGGGTTCTGTCGGAATGTCGTTGGTCCACCCGAATGGGAGTGCGAGGCCATGGATTCCGTGATGTGGGTACAGTGTGCTAAGCTCTGCAGAGTGTTATTTAATCTATCGATAGCCGCGCCTCGGTTACGGACATAACTCGTGAGTAAGTCACACCATGGATCAACATTAATAAGTAATCCTGCACACTAAATTTATATACTTGGCACTGGTTAAGTGATGACGTTTGTGAGATCATGAAAATGATTGTTGTGGGAACCAAAGTGTTGATTTCATTTGTGATCCAGGTATGATCACCGTTCGGTTAGGAGGTAACCCATTGGTAAGAGAGTCTGAGGGACTCGGTGCACAAGTTTGTTCTCACTGCATCAGTAGTGTGTTATTGCATTGCATTTAACTTGATTAAATATCATGATATTGTTTGCCATTATGTTTATGCTTTTTGCGAGCTTGCGAGTACATTCAATGTACTGACCTGGCATGTCAAGCTAGATTTCAGGAAAGTCTTACTGGATTGAAGTGTTGTGTGTGTCTAGATCGTGTCCACATCGGTGTGCCTGTGCCATGGAGTTCCGCTTCTTCGTCGTTCCGCTGTCGCGTAGTTGTCGTGATCGAGGCCCCTTTATGTTCACTAAAAAATGTACATATTGTTCAGCCGCACCGTGTGTGCTGCTTGGCCTCGCTACCTGATGACATCGAACTATGTTTCCGCTAGCATCAATAAAGCGGTTGTTTTCTATACCAAGATGTTGTGTGTTGCCAGAAGACTTGATCTCTAGGCTGGCAATGCAAGGTAAACCAGTTGCTCTGAGCCGGGGTGCCACAACGCTTGGTATCAGAGCCACGCTGACTGTAGGGCATGCTAGACCACCGACGCGTTAGTTGAACGTTACTTATGTTATAAATTGCGTGCCGGTAGTGTTTGCATCTGATTGTTGCATTGCATGCACTTGGTTTGTTATTATTTCAAACCGACTAATGGTTGTGAGTGTAGATGGCTCCAGTGTCGTATGTGTGACAGTTGGAGCTGCTACCGTACACTTTGCCGCACCTTCTTCAGAATGTATGGCATCGACTCTACCCTCACGATGACGACCCAGTGTATCAGGTGTACCGGGAGCGTCTAGCAGACTCAGTATACGAGTATTATGCAGTGGTTACTCTGCGCGCCCGTTCAGCATCAGGCTCTTACACTCGTACCTCTAAGAGTGGTTTCGCTTCCACCGCCGCTCAGGTTGTCCAGTTTGCTTGTCCTTGTTGAGCTAGGCTATAACGAGATCCAGATGCAGACCCACCCAGGTTTTTACTACTATCCATCCCTGCACGACGATGGTCATGTCCGTTTTCCTATCATTGATCCGGCGGCCAATAGTGCTACTAGCCACCTTTCTCGATACATCACTGCTAGTTATCTTCTGATTCATGAGCTGGCTCGAGAGCTGACTCGTGCTCGCACTGCTTTAGTAGCCGCTAGGTCCTATCCCACTCCCCCTTCCATGGGATTTACTCCTTATATTGCACCTGGTTCTAGCTCTCCTATTCCCCCGGTTAGTCCTCCGAGTAGCTCGGGCACCTCGACCGTGACTCCCCATAGAGCCCCTGCTGAGTGGGCTTCCCTTCTCGCTACCCCCGCAGCCCCTATGCTACAGCGTCTATCCCGCACCTGCTCCTGAGGGAGAGCCCTCGAGGCAGTGCCGCCGTGTTACCTTTAAGCCGGAGGTCTCGGTTAACGTCGTCAGTTCGGGATCCAAGTCCACTTCAGGAGAGGACACAGCAGGACCGGCAGAGCACTAGAGCGTCTGACTATCCACAGTTGTCATGTTGATGTACCGATGTATTCATACGAGTCATGATGTTTCGTTTCATGTATGAGAGTATTCGAACCCGTCAAGATGTTTATCTTTCATGTATGAGTCTATGTATAATTATGTTGGAACTTTTTATTCTCTTTGTTTCTCGTTGTTTTTCTTTCAGGTT
Source organism: Triticum aestivum (assembly GCF_018294505.1). Taxonomy (NCBI): domain Eukaryota; kingdom Viridiplantae; phylum Streptophyta; class Magnoliopsida; order Poales; family Poaceae; genus Triticum; species Triticum aestivum. The sequence continues at coordinate 318,704,184 of NC_057814.1, read as the reverse complement.
TGTCGCTGGCTTTCTTCCCATTTTTCGATGTTGCTGATCACGGTTGCTTATATTGGGAAAAACAAACAATAGGATGATGCGAGGAGGCAGCAGTAGTCACGCTTGTGAGGATGTCCCTGTTCGTCACTCAGCAAGATAGGAAGGACATTTCCCCGAACCATATCCTCCACCACCGCCTCCACCGCCACATTCGCCCTCCACTGAACAAATTATGCGCATGTTTGAAGAAAGAAGGAACAATGCTCTGATTGAGCTGTTGAAAAGTGTGCAAGCTATGGTTGGGCAGAATGGAAATCAGAATGGTCATCACTCCAAGCTGTCAGATTTTCAAAGTACCAAGCCTCCCAGCTTCAGTCAAGTTATCGATCCTTTGGAAGCCGATGATTGGTTAAGGACTATTGAGAAAAAGCTTGAGATTGCTCAAACTGAAGAAGCTGACAAGGTTCCATTCGCTAAGCATTATCTGGAAGGAGCTACCGCTATATGGTGGGATAATGCTAAAGCCATGTGGCCTACGGATGAAGAAATCACTTGGACTAAATTCAAGGACCATTTCCGCAAATATCATATTCCTGCTGGTATTATGAAGGTCAAGCAGCGTGAATTCCTTGCTCTCACCCAAGGAAGCCTTTCAATCAGTGAGTATCTGCATAAGTTCAACCATTTGGCCCGTTATTCTCTCTATGATGTGGCCACAGAAGAAAGAAATATCGACAGATTTCTTCGAGGACTAAACCAACACCTCAGATGCACTCTCAGTATGTTTGATTTCCCGGATTTCCAAACTCTGGTAAACAAGGCCCTCATTGCAGAAAGGGAACACAAGCTCGTGCACAACAATAAACCCGCTAATAATGACCACAAGCGCAAGTTTGAGCCTAAGAAGGATGGATAGCCAATGCAGAAGGCTCGTACTTGGCAGCAGACTCAGGTTGAGTACAAACCCAATTGGCAGCAGAATGTTAACAAGACCACTATTCAAGTCAAAATGTCATGACCAGCCCGGTGCGCAAAGAATGTCAGTGCAACAATTCGTGTTTCAACTGTGGACAAACCGGACATTATGCCAGATAGTGCCCCAAGAACGGCAAGGCAAATGCTCCATTCAGGGAGCAAGTCAACCACATGGGGCCATACCCTATCCAGAGGACCACCCAAGGGAAAGTTCACCACCACTCCGCAGATGAAGCCAAAGAGGACCCAGAAGTCGTCATTGGTATGTTTCCTGTTAATAGCCTACCTGCAATAATTTTATTTGACTCTGGGGTTTCCCACTCTTTTATTTCGCGGAGTTTTGTTGCCCAAAACAAATTTCCTTGCTTGATTTTTGGAAAAAGTATGATGGTACAATCCCTGGGATCCGTGCTCGGAAACAATCTGGTCTGCCGTAATTTGGAAATTGATATCAAGGGAGTCCGCTTCCCAACTTCCTTGATAGTCATCGAGTCTGCCAAGTTGGATATTATGGTTGACCCAATATCAAGTATGCATCAACTGTGTGACCAGAGAAGTCACCTTGACAAGTCAGGAAGGTTGAACCACAAAATTCTATGCCCGCAGAAACATACCCAAGAAATAAATGGTCTTCACCGCTGTAGCTGAAGAATTGGAATTAATTCCTATGGTCAGTGAGTTTCCAGATGTATTCCCTGAGGAATCACCAGGAATGCCGCCAGACCGGGAGCTTGAGTTTGCAATTGATCTTGTGCCCAGGACCGCACCGTTATACAAGAAGTATTATCGGATGCCTTCGTCACAATTAGTGGAATTAAAGAAACAGCTTGATGAGATGCTTCAGAAAGGCTATATCCATCCGAGCTCTTCACCATGGGGATCACCCGCAATATTTGTGGACAAGAAAGACGGCAGTCTCCGGATGTGTATGGATTACCGTCAGCTGAATGATGTCACTATCAAGAACAAATATCCACTACCGAGGATTGATGATTTGTTTGATCAACTCAGTGGGGCAAAAGTATTCTCCAAGATTGATTTAAGGATCGGATACCACCAGCTTAAGATCAAGAAGGAAGATATTCCTAAGACCGTGTTCACTACCCGATACGGTCTTTACGAATGTACAATTATGTCTTTTGGCCTCACCAATGCCCCTGCTTTCTTCATGCATATGATGAATAAATTATTCATGGATTTCTTGGATAAGTTTGTGCTGGTCTTCATCGATGACATCCTCATATACTCAAAAGTTGAAGAAAAGCACAAGGGACACCTCAGTTATACGCAAAATTCAGCAAATGCGAGTTTTGGCTCAAGCAAGTTAAATTTTTAGGGCATGTTCTTTCAGCGGAAGGCATAGCCGTGGATCCAAGTAAGGTGAAGGACGTGCTTGATTGACGGCACCCATGACAGTATCCGAGATCCGGAGTTTCCTTGGATTAGCCGGATACTACCACTGTTTCATCGAAGGTTTCTCTAAGATTGCCAAGCCAATGACAGAGCTCCTCAAGAAAGATAAGAAATTTGAATGGACTGAGGACTGCGAGAAAAGTTTCAATGAGTTGAAGACTAGACTGACAACAGCACCTGTGTTGACCCTTCCAGACATATACCGCAACTTTGATGTGTACTGTGAAGCATCCAGGAGAGGTATTGGGTGTGTACTCATGCAAGATGGCAAGGTTGTAGCATATGCATCCCGCCAGCTACGACCCCACGAAGGGAACTATCCTACACATGGTTTGGAGTTGGCCAAAGTTGTGCATGCTTTGAAAATTTGGAGACACTACCTCATTGGAAAAAGGTGTCAGATTTTTACCGACCACAAGAGTCTCAAGTATATATTCGCTCAACCGGACTTAAACCTTCGACAGCGAAGATGGCTCGAGTTGGTCAAGGATTATGACCTTGGAATTAATTATCATCCGGGTAAGGCCAACGTAGTTGCCGATGCCCTCAGTCGCAAGCCTGCCAGTCTGAATGCCATGGAGGCCTTGCCTCCCGAACTTCAGGAAGAGATCACTCAGCTCAATTTCGTTATTGTTGATGCCGGCCTGCCAATATGTTGGAAGTTACCCCTACCCTTGAGGATGAGATCCACAGGGCCCAGACAGATGATTCAGCTCTACAACACCATGTCAAGCGTATGCTAGAAGGAAAGACCCATGATTTGTGTAAGGATCAACAAGGTATGTTAAGGTTTAGAGGACGAATTTGCGTACCCGAGCAAGGAGACCTGAGAAAGAAGATCCTGGCAAAAGTGCATGAACCTTCATATTCAATTCACCCAGGAGGTACCAAAATGAACGAAGACCTTCGGCAGATATTTTGGTGGGATGGAATGAAGAAGGACATCGCATACTTTGTCTTGCGATGTATGCAACAAAGTGAAGGCGGAACACCAGAAACCCGCCGGACTTCTCCAACCTCTACCCATTCCGCAATGGAAGTGGGATGATGTCTGCATGGATTTCATCACAGGTCTACCAAGGACTCACCGAGGCAATGATGTAGTATGGGTCGTGGTGGACACGCTGACCAAGGTATCTCACTTCATTCCCATCCGAACCACCTACTGAGCCAATCAACTCGCACAGTTATATGTGTCCATAATAGTCAGTTTGCATGGAGTGCCAAGAACTATCACTTTCGACAGAGGGTCACTCTTTACCTCCGCTTTTTGGTCATGTCTCCATCAAGCTTTAGGGACTGCGCTAAAATACAGCCCAACGTATCATCCTCAGACAGACGGGCAGACTGAGTGAGTAAATCAAATACTTGAAGATATGCTTCGAGCATGTGCTCTGGTCCAAGGACCCAAATGGGAAGATTGTCTGCTGTATGCCGAGTTCTCTTACAACAACAGCTTCCAGACCAGCCTGAAGATGTCACCTTATGAAGCTCTGTATGGCCATAATTGCCGCACTCTGCTAAACTTGTCTCAAACCGGAGATAGCCGCATTTTCGGAACTGATTTAATGATGGAGGCCGAAAAGCAAGTCAAGGAGATCCGAGATAGACTACAGTTGGCTAAGTCCTGACAGAAGAGTTATTATGATGGAAAGCACCGTCAGATCAGTTTGAACCCGAAGAGCAGGTGTACCTCCGAGTCACACCCATGAAAGGAGTCAAGAGATTTCAGACTCGCGGAAAATTGGCACCTAGATATATTGGTCCGTTCCCAGTTATGTATAGAGTTGGTACTGTTGCTTATCAATTGGAATTGCCACCGGAATTGTCAGAAGTGCACAATGTGTTTCATGTCTCACAGCTAAGAAGGTGTATCTCGCTGCCGGAGAAAAGGACTGATATGGCAGAGATAGAGCTTGCTAAGGATTTAACCTATGAGGAGAAACCGTTCAGAATCTTGGATGAAATAGAAAGAGTCACTCGCAGTAAAGTGATAAAGTTTTATAAGGTTCAGTGGGAGTGATACGTCTCCAACGTATCTATAATTTTTGATTGTTCCATGCTGTTATATTATCAATCTTGGATGTTTTATAATCATTTTATAGTCATTTTATATCTTTTTTCGTACTAACCTATTGACATAGTGCCAAGTGCCAGTTGCTGTTTTCTGCATGTTTTTTACATCGCAGGAAATCAATACCAAACGGAGTTCAAATGCAACGAAACTTCACGGAGAATTTATTTGGACCAGAAGACACCTAATGGGCCCTGGCTGCGCCTGGGGGTGCTCCGAGGAGAGCACAACCAACAGGGTGTGCCAGGAGGCCTAGGCGTGCCCTGGTGGGTTGTGCCCACCTCGGGTGCCCCGCGGACCGCCTCTTGGCTCTATAAATACCCCAATATTCCCAAAACCCTAGGAGGGTCGACAAAATATTGATCCAGCCACCGCAGTGTCCAGAACCACCAGATCCAATCTAGACACCATCTTAGATGGGGTTCACCACCTCCATTGGTGCCTCTCCGATGATGCATGAGTAGTTAGTAGCTAGATGGCTTCCTCTCTCTTGCTGAATTCTCAATACAATGGTCTCTTGGAGATCCGTATGATGTAACTCTTTTTGCGGTGTGTTTGTTGGGATCTGATGAACTTTGAGTTTATGATCAGTTATATCTTTTTATATCCATGAAAGTATTTGACTTTCCTTGATCTCTTTTATGCATGCTCTCTTATAGCCTCGTATTTCTACTCCGATATTTGGGTTTTGTTTGGCCAACTTGATCTATTTATCTTGCAAAGGGAAGAGGTGCTTTGTAGTGGGTTCGATCTTACGGTGCTTGATCCCAGTGACAGAAGGGGAACCGACATGTATGTACCATTGCTACTAAGGATAAAACAATGGGGTCTATCTCTACATACATAGATCTTATCTACATCATGTCATCGTTCTTATAGCATTACTCCATTTCTCCATGAACTTAATACACTAGATGCATGCTGGATAGCGGTCGATGTGTGAAGTAATAGTAGTAGATGCAGGCAGGAGTCGGTCTACTAATCTTGGATGTGATGCCTATATAATGATCATTGCCTGGATATCGTCATGATTATTTCAAGTTCTATCAATTGCCCAACAGTAATTTCTTCACCCACCATTTGCTATTTTTTCTCGAGAGAAGCCACTAGTAAAACCTACGGCCCCCGGGTCTTTTTCTCATATATTTGCCTTTGCGATCTACTTTTTCTTTGCATTTATTTTCAGATCTATTAAACAAAAAAAATACTTTGCTGCACTTTATTTTATTTGCGATATATTTATTCAATCTATTACAACTTTCTTCCGTCCACGCACCAATTTTTGGCGCTGTTACCCGAAAGGGATTGACAACCCCTTTAACATGCCGGGTTGCGAGTGGTTGTTATTTATGTGCAGGGGTTGTTTACGTTGTGTTGCTTGGTTCTCCTACTAGTTCGATAACCTTGGTTTCATCACTGAGGGAAATACCTACCGTCACTGTGCTGCATCATCCCTTCCTCTTTGGGGAAATACCACGTAGTCCTAGCCGACATCAAAAGGAATTTCTGGCGCCATTGCCAGGGAGGATCTTCAACATATACCAGGTTCCTAATCACAAATCTCATCTCCTCGCAATTTACATTATTTGCCATTTGCCTCTCGTTTTCCTCTCCCCCACTTCACAAAAATTTGCAGTTTTATTCACCCCTCTTTTCCCGTTCGCCGTCTTCTTTTCGGATCTGTTTTGTGTGCAATCTTGCTTGCCGTTATTATCATGGATAGTCTTCCTCTATTGTGTGCACTCCCGAGAACGACGTTCTCAACTTTAAACAAAGGGGAGGAGAAAATCTGAAAGATGCTTGGTATAGAATTTGCAATGCTCATGATAGATCTATCCATAAGCAATCTACCATTGTTCTTCTTCATTGCTTTTATGTGGGCATCACCACTTGGTATCAATTCGTCCTTGATACAATTACCGGTGGAAATTTCTTGATGTGTCCCTCTCTTGACGCTTTTAATGCTATGGGAAATTTAGTGGGCTCACCACCTCTTATCATTAATGAAACAACTTTGACTCTTGAGCATGTTATGGAAAGATTAGATGCTATTGAAAAGAAAATGCTTACTGAAAAGCATATTGAAAATTTGGATAAAAAGATGCATAATCTTGCCACTAAAATTTGGTCAAAGACGGGAGAAGTTTTTAAGTTGTTAAAAGAAAAGGGAACCGTAATGCATGAAAGAATTGAAGAAAGTCCGTCTCAGATTGATAAACTGGAAGAAATCTTTAGTAATTTGAGCACGGCTTTTTCTTCCGCTAAAACTATTGAAAAAACTCCCGTAAAAATTGGTAAGACCCAAGTTACCAAGAAGGGTGCAACCTCTAGTAATCATAATGTAGACTTAAGATGATTAGCATTCACTCGGATTTGGTTGAAGTTATAAGGGATCCCTTTGGAAAAAATGAATTCTTCAAAGTTGTCCCTAGAAGTATTATCATTGAAAATCTTTATGCTAAATCTCTGAAGGATCCTAAGTGTTTAATTGAGGAGTTGGACAAAGGTGACAAAACTAAGATCCTTGCTTTATGCCTAGCTAAGGGCGTAAAACTATAGCGCTTGTTGGGAGACAACCCAATGAATAAAATTTATTTTTGCTTTTTGCTTTATGTTCTTGAGTGTTTACACAATTATGCTACTGTTATGATTGTTTTTGTGTGTTTTAATTAGTGTTTGTGCCAAGTAAAGCCTTTAGGATCTTCTTGGGTGATAGTTGTTTGATCTTGCTGAAAACAGAAACTTTTGCGCTCACGAAAACAATTCTTATTTTTAACCAGAGCATGATAAAATACCAACTGTTTTCGCAATAGATTAATATACAAATTACCCAGGTCGTCCTAATTTTTTCAGAATTTTTGGAGTTCCAGAAGTATTCGAACAAATCAGATTGCTACAGACTGTTCTGTTTTGACAGATTCTGTTTTCTTTGCATTGTGTGCTTATTTTGATGGCTCTATGGTTTTCTTTGATGAGTTTTCGCCATAGAAAAGTTGGAATAAATTAGATATAATGCATAAATAATATATGAATTGGTTTGATACAGTACTTATAGTAGTGATTTATTTTTCTTACACTAACGGATCTCATGAAGGTTTTGTTGAGTGTTGTGTGATTGAAGTTTTCAAGTTTTGGGTTATCTTACGATGGATGAAGGAATAAGGAGTAAGAAGAGCCTAAGCTTGGGGATGCCCCGGCATCCCAAGCTATCCAAAAATGAGCAAACAACTAAGCTTGGGGATGCCCCCGAGTGGCATCCCCTCTTTCTTCTAACGACCATCGGTATTTTACTCGAAGCTATATTCTTATTTGTCACATACTATGTGTTTTGCTTGGAGCGTCTTGTATGATATGAGTCGTTGCTTGTTTTATTTTGTGTTTTAAGTCTTGATTCCTTGCTGGACACACCTATTTGAGAGAGCCAAAATTATGTCATAACTTGTTAGAATTGCTCTCTATGCTTCACTTAAATCTTTTATGAGCTATGGACTTGCTCTAGTGCTTCACCTATATCTTTTTTAGCACGGTGTTCTTTTGTATTTTTGAAGAAATGCTCTCTTGCTTCACTTAGATTAATTTGAGAGTTAATAAAATTTTCATGAATTTCTCTCTTGCTTCACTTAAATTATTTTGAGAGAAAGAAAAATTATGCTCATGATCTTCACTTATATTTGTTTGAGCTTGTCAAAAGAAACATATGAAAATTAGTTCCAAAGTGATAGATATCCAAGAAAGATATAATAAAAACTTTCACGAAGATCATTGGACAAAATAAACTTGATTCCTAGTAATAGTTTTGAGATATGATGATGTGATATGTGAGTTATGTTGATGAGTAATTATGCTTTAGTAAGAATATTGGTGTTAAGGTTTGGATTCCCTATGCAAACACGAAAGTCAATAATTATACAATGAAATTATATCCTACTTGTGGTGCATTATTCGGTGTTAATTATGCTTAATGCTCGCTTATGAGATTATTCGTTTCTTGGTTGGTCGCTTCTCAATCTTTTGCTAGCCTCCATTTTGCACCAAGTATGATCTCTACTTTTGCATCCAAAAACCTTTAAACCAGTTTTGCCACATCAGTCCACTATATCTACCTATATGCGGTATTCTCTACCGTTCTAAGCAAATTTGTATGTGCCATCTCTAATTTTCAAAATAAACTTCTCTTTTGTGTGTTCGTTCCGCTCGCGGAGCAGTGAGGGGTGGCTAATATTTTCCATGCTAGATGTGTTATTCTCACGATGAGTGTTTATTCACTTGTCATTGCACGAGAGTAAGGCAAAGGTATTAGGGATGCCCAGTCCGGAAATGAAAAATGAATTTACTTTATGTTGTCAAATAATAAATTCCTTGGAAAGTGTTGGTATGGAGGGCAACCGTGGATACGGCTAGCCATGGAAAGTGAATGTATGGTTGAAAAAGGAATAAACTTTATTTTCTGTTTGGGAACCGCCTATGATATATCTAGCATGGAAAGTGTTGGGAACTCTAAGTCATTTTCGATGGTGGGAAGGATACACCTCCCAAAATGTTTTTATCTCTAAATTTTTCGCTTTGAGCTCTAACACCTCTACAAATCCCTACTTCCCTCTGTGAAGGGCCTTTCTTTTACTTTATGCAATTTTTATTTTTGAATTTGAGTCTCCATCTTCTCTTATAAAAGCACCAACTAGGAGGCAATATTATCGTACTTGAGTATTGGGTGTAGTTAATATGCGAGTGTGTTTCATGAATGGATCGATGGTTAAGCATGATGGGCTAGGGATAACTTATTTTAGCATTGATATTTTGAAAGAAATGGTTGCTTGTTGATATGCTTGAGTATTTAAATTATCATGTCAAAACTAGACTATTGCTTTGAATCACATAAAAATCCAAATGTCCATGCTATAAAGAAAAGATTATGATATGACATGATAGGCAGCATTCCACATCAAAAATTCTGTTTTTATCACTTACCTACTCGAGGACGAGTAGGAGTTAAGCCTGGGGATGCTGATATGTCCCCAACGTATCTATAATCTTTGATTGTTCCATGCTGTTATATTATCAATCTTGGATGTTTTATAATCATTTTATAGTCATTTTATATCATTTTTTGGTACTAACCAATTGACAGAGTACTAAGTGCGAGTTGCTTTTTTCTGCATGTTTTTTACATTGCAGGAAATCAATACCAAATGGAGTTCAAATGCAACGAAACTTCACAGAGATTTTTTTTGGACCAGAAGACACCTAATGGGCCCTGGCTGCACATGGGGGGGGTGCTCCGAGGAGAGCACAACCCACCAGGGCGCTCCAGGAGGCCCAGGCGCCCTCTGGTGGGTTGTGCCCACCTCGGTTGCCCCGCGGACCGCCTCTTTGCTCTATAAATACCCCAATATTCCCAAAGCCCTAGGGGAGTCGACGAAATATTGATCCAGCCACCGCAGTGTCCAGAACCACCAGATCCAATCTAGACACCATCTCGGATTGGTGCCTCTCCGATGATGCGTGAGTAGTTCTTTTTAGACCTTCGGGTCCGTAGTTAGTAGCTAGATGGCTTCCTCTCTCTCGTTGAATTCTCAATATAATGGTCTCTTGGAGATCCATATGATGTAACTCTTTTTGCGGTGTGTTTGTTGGGATCTGATGAACTTTGCATTTATGATCAGTTATATCTTTTTATATCCATGAAAGTATTTGAGTTTCTTTGATCTCTTTTATGCATGACCTCTTATAGCCTCGTATTTCTTCTCTGATATTTGGGTTTTGTTTGGCCAACTTGATCTATTTATCTTGCAATGGGAAGAGGTGCTTTGTAGTGGGTTCGATCTTACGGTGCTTGATCCCAGTGACAGAAGGGGAACCGACACGTATGTATCATTGCTACTAAGGATAAAACGATGGGGTCTTTCTCTACATAGATAGATCTTGTCTACATCATGTCATCGTTCTTATTTCATTACTCCGTTTCTCCATGAACTTAATACACTAGATGCATGCTGGATAGCGGTCGATGTGTGAGGCAATAGTAGTAGATGCAGGCAGGAGTCGGTCTACTAATCTTGGACGTTATGCCTATATAATGATCATTACCTGGATATCATCATGATTATTTCAAGTTCTATCAATTGCCCAACAGTAATTTGTTCACCCACCATTTGCTTTTTTTCTCGAGAGAAGCCACTAGTAAAACCTACGGCCCCAGGGTCTCTTTCTCATATATTTACCTTTGCGATCTACTTTTCCTTTGCATTTATTTTCAGATCTATTAAACAAAAAATACAAAAATACTTTCCTGCACTTTATTTTATTTGCGATCTATTTATTCAATCTATTACAACTTTCTTCCGTCCACGCATCAATTTGTGGCGCCATTACCCAAAAGGGATTGACAACCCCTTTAACACGCTGGGTTGCGAGTGGTTGTTATTTGTGTGCAGGGGCTGTTTACGTTGTGTTGCTTGGTTCTCCTACTGGTTCGATAACCTTGGTTTCATCACTGAGGGAAATACCTACCGTCGCTGTGCTGCATCATCCCTTCCTCTTTGGGGAAATACCGACGTAGTCCTAGCCGACATCAGGGAGCACCACACTGAGGAAGAAGCAACTTGGGAAAGAGAGGAATTTTTAAGGGCAGCCTATCCTGAGTTGTTTTCCCAAGCAACCGAATCTCGAGGACGATATTCATCCTAAGTGGGGGAGGTTTGTGACAACCTGGTTTTGCCCTCTTCCTTTTTCTGGATTTTCTTGCCATTTGATTTGAATTTGAGTTTCTGAATCAACTCACTTGGACTTAAACACTTGGGCATATCCTTGATTTTCACCCAAGTGACGCATCTCCCTCTCAAAACCATCACTCCCTAAAATATCCCAAAATGTCCATAGGAATATTTTTCATATTTCCCTTCAAAACCTCACTTCAGCAACATATGCTCCAAAGCGACCCTCATTTTTCTTGCCCACAAAAATTTGAGAAAATTCCCAAATATTCTTTGAACCTTGGCACACCTTGCTGAGCAAAAATATTGCATATGTTTTTGGAATATTCTTGCCACAGAAAATCATTTCTGTTCTGGTCAGAAAATGCAGTTTCTACAGGAAGTGCATTTTTCTTTGATCCAATGGAGCTGAAATTTTTAGGGCTTCATTACCGTCCTAAGAAACTACTAACCACAAAAGATCAGCCCTAAACTCCTCCTATATGTCTCTCAGTTAACCTCACAAGTTTCTGTCCAGAAACATGCCAGGAAGAAACCCACTCGCGCAGCTCACTTGTGATCAACTCAGAGCCATGGAGCAACCCAAACCATCAAGGACTACACGCCAGACATGAATTCAATGCACGGCGTGGCTCTATGCCAGAGTTCACGTGGTGACCACACGTGTGCACGGTGCCAACTTGCTTGTCGATGCGCTCTAGATGCCGCCGACGTTCCTGTTTCGCGCGTGCTCGCTTCCCAGCTCGCCGTTCCTTGCCAAACCGCACCACCATCATCATCTTGATGCACTTAACTCCGCCCCTGGCGCTCGCCGATGCCGGAGGTCGCTGCAGCGAGCACAGGTACGACGGGGCCAAGCGTACAGTGCGCCTGTGCCCCTGCTCTCGTCGCCACCCACCTCCTGTGCTCCTCCTCGCTCGACCACAGTGGCCATGTGAGCCATGGATGCTTCTCCCCCTCTCACTGACGCCGTTCATCGTCGGGCGCCGTCTCTCGAGAGAACTCCGGCGGAGCCCAGAGCCCGCTCCTCCCTCGCCTATAAATTGGACCCCTCCCCAGACCTTCCGTGCATCGTCTCTCACTCCCACACTTGCCACGACCCCGTAGATAGCCGCAGCTCGGCCAGGCAGGCCTCTGGCTGCCGTCCCCGACCCGAGCTCGCCGGCGATCTCCTCAGCTCCTCCTCCTCACTCCAGTGCCCCGCGAGCTCAATCAACTCCTCAGGCGACTCACTAGTGGCCCTCTAGTGCCGGCCAAACCTGTAGGAGCCCCTGGTGCATCCCCACGTCGCCGTCCTCTTCAACCCCGACGAGCTCCGCCTTCTGCAGCCGCTGGAGAAGCGCTTTCTAACCTCGTTCGTCCACCTCTAGCCACGCCTCGGGTACAGGCATGTGCGCGAGCGTCTCCTCTATCCAACCATCCCTCTCGATCTGGCCACCGAACTCTCCTCGACGGGGAAAGCGCCGGCGAAGCGCTGCCCGTCTCTGTTTTCTCTCCCCCCGACCTGACATGTGGGGCCCGTTGACAGCCTCACCACTCGCGCCCGGAGCGGTACTAGTGGAGGCATATTCCAGGAATGCGCCATCGACATCACCCCCCTCTGATTTTCTTTTTATTCAAATTTAATTCAAATCTTGACCAGAAACTTTGACCAGCCATAACTTTTATACTATAAGTTCAAATGAATTGATTCTTTTTGCATCGTGTTTGTTTTGAAAAGTTCTAGCAGCACTGGAAAATGGAGATTTTTCTCTGCTATCTAGAATTTCTGGTGATTTTCAGAATGATTCTTGATATTTTCTTTTTCTGTTTTTAAATATTTTCAGAGGGATAAGCTTGTCTTGAAGATAACCAGGAGGAGCGTGAACCTCCTCTGCAGTAAGGCAAGCCACACCAACATTTGCATGGTGTCATTTAAATATTTATGATTTTCCAACTTGAATATGAGTTATTTCATGCATTTAATTATTTAAACAAATATTGCTTATGCTAGTTACTTTGTTATGGTTGAAATGTTTAGTTACAGTAGAGTTTGAATATCTAGACTAGTATGAGGTAGTAGAAGTAGTTGTGATTGTGTGATTATGATATGGTTATGATATGACTAGCATCCGTATTATTTTCATTTGCGAGGAATTGATTTTAATAAGTTATTTTCATAATTAAAAATGACGAGTTAAAAAACAGTGCAGTAGAATCAGTAAAGTTGGTGATGACTAGTGCAAGTAGAAAATTTGATGATGTTGATCTGTTTACTCTTAGTGTGATGTGATGCTTGTCGGATGGTTCCATATTCATGGCATATCTTGACTCAAGTTATTTTATTTCAAGTTAAAACTGATGTTAATTACACTTGAACATAACATTGATCGAGTCATGGTGCCACTGAATCAAGTTTTTCCCAGTGCAACCACATTTGCCTTTATGAGAAGGCCTTTATTCGGTCCGTTGTCATGCCTCTGGTCGGTACCTCCAACGAGGGAAGGTTATGGGCGTGCGGTACCCTGGCCCGGTAAGCAGACATAACCTTGTGTTCCCGTTTGTTGTTATAGTACCTTGTCCCCGTTTGGGACCGTTTTTGTTTTGCCACGACGGTGGTCGTTGATGCCTTTGGTAGGAACGGGGCCACCCATGACTTAGCCCAGTGGGGAGTTAGTCAGAGTGGTCGGGAGAGTGTCATGACAATGGGAGGGTTCTGTCGGAATTCCGTTGGTCCACCCGAATGGGAGTGCAAGGCCATGGATTGCGTGATGTGGGTACAGTGTGCTAACCTCTGCAGAGTGTTACTTAATCTATCGATAGCCGCGTCCTCGGTTACAGACATGACTTGTGAGTAAGTCACACCATGGATCAACATTAATAAGTAATCCTGCACACTAAATTTATATACTTGGCACTGGTTAAGTGAAAATGATTGTTGTGGGAACCAAAGTCTTGCTTTCGTTTGTGATCCAGGTATGATCACCGTTCGGTTACGAGGTAAACCGTTGGTAAGAGAGTCCGAGGGACTCGGTGCACAAGTTTGTTCTCACTGCATCAGTAGTGTGTTATTGTATTGCATTTAACTTGATTAAATATCATGGTATTGTTTGCCATTATATTTATGCTTTTTGTGAGCTTGCAAGTACATTCAATGTACTGACCTGGCATGTCATGCCAGATTTCAGGAAAGTCTTACTGGATCGAAGTGTTGTCCGTGTCTAGATCGTGTCCACATAGGTGTCCTTGTGCCATGGAGTTCCGCTTCGTCGTCGTTCCGCTGCCGTGTAGTTGTCGTGATCGAGGCCCCTTTATGTTCACTAAATAATGTACATATTGTTCAGCCGCACCGTGTGTGCCGCTATGCCTCGCTACTTGGTGTAACATCGAACTATGTTTCCACTAGCATCAATAAAGTGGTTGTTTTCTATACCAAGATGTTGTGTGTTGGCAGAAGACTTGATCTCTGGGCTGGCAAAGCAAGGTAAACCGGTTGCTCTGAGCCGAGGTGCCACAGGTATGAACCATGGAGAAGTTGGAATACAATAGATATTACACCAATATAAATAAATAATGAGTTCACAACAGTACCAAAAAGTGGTGATTTATTTTCTTATACTAACGGATCTCATGAGTTCTATGTTGAGTTTTGTGTTGTGAAGTTTTCAAGTTTTGGGTAAAGATTTGATGGACTACGGAATAAAGAGTGGCAAGATCCTAAGCTTGGGCATGCCCAAGGCACCCCAAGGTCATATTCGAGGACAACCTAGGATCTAAGCTTGGGGATGCTCCAGATGGCATCCCCTCTTTCGTCTTTATCTATCAGTAAATTTACTTGAGGCTATATTTTTATTCACCACATGATATGTGTTTTGCTTGGAGCATCTCGTATGATATGAGTCTTTGCTTTTTAGTTTTCCACAATGATCCTTGCTGTACACTCCTTTTGAGAGGGGCACGCATGAATCGTGAATTTATTAGAATACTCTATGTGCTTCACTTATATCTTTTGAGCTAGGCAATTTTGCTCTAGTGCTTCACTTATATCTTTTTAGAGCACGGCGGTGGCTTTATTTTATAAAAATTATCGAACTCTCATGCTTCACTTATATTATTTTGAGAGTCTCCCTAAACAGCATGGTAATTTGCTTTGGTTACGAATTTAGTCCTAATATGATGGGAATCCAAGAGGGATATAATAAAAACTTTCATATCAAGTGTGTTGAATATTATGTGAAGTTTGATTCCTTATGATTGTTTTGAGATATAGAGATGGTGATATTAGAGTCATGCTAGTGACTAATTGTGGATTGTAGAAATACTTGTGTTAAAGTTTGTGATTCCCGTAGCATGCACGTATGGTGAACCGTTATGTGATGAAGTCGGAGCATGATTTATTTATTGATTGTCTTCCTTATGACTGGCGGTCGAGGATGAGCGATTGTCTTTTACTATCAATCTATCCCCCTAGGAGCATGCGCGTAGTACTTTGTTTCAATGACTAATAGATTTTTGCAATAAGTATGTGAGTTCTTTATAACTAATGTTGAGTCCATGGATTATATGCACTCTCACCCTTCCACCATTGCTAGCCTCTCTAGTGCCGCGCAACTTTCGTCGGTGCCTTACACCCACTATATACCTTCCTCAAAACAGCCACCATACCTACCTATTATGGCATTTCCATAGCCATTCCGAGATATATTGCCATGCAACTTCCACCGTTCCGTTTTATTATGACACGTACCATCATTGTCATACTACTTTGCATGATCGTAAGATAGCTAGCATGATGTTTTCATGGCTTGTCTGTTTTTTGATGTCATTTGCTACGCTAGATCATTAAACATCCCAATACACCGCCGGAGGCATTCATATATAGTCATATTTTGTTCTAG
This sequence comes from Triticum aestivum, assembly GCF_018294505.1. Lineage (NCBI taxonomy): Eukaryota > Viridiplantae > Streptophyta > Magnoliopsida > Poales > Poaceae > Triticum > Triticum aestivum. The sequence continues at coordinate 318,688,153 of NC_057814.1, read as the reverse complement.
GTATCGAGTTGTAATTCTTGAGTTGTAAGTAAATAAAAGTGTGATGATCTTCATTATTAGAGCATTGTCCCATGTGAGGAAAGGATGATGGAAGATATGATTCCCTCACAAGTTGGGATGAGTCTCCGGACTTCAAAAAAATAAAAGAGGCCAAAGAAGTCCACCAAAAAAATGAGAGAAAAGAGAGAAGGGACAATGTTACTATCCTTTTTCCACACTTGTGCTTCAAAGTAGCACCATGATCTTCATGATAGAGAGTCTCATATGTTGTCACTTTCATATACTAGTGGGAATTTTTCATTATACAACTTGGCTTGTATATTCCAATGACGGGCTTCCTCAAATTGTCCTAGGTCTTCATGAGCAAGCGAGTTGGATGCACACCCACTTAGTTTCTTTTTGAGCTTTCATAAACTTATAGCTCTAGTGCATCCATTGCATGGCAATCCCTACTCACGCACATTGATATCTATTGATGGGAATCCACATAGCCCGTTGATACATTGTCGGTGCAACAAACCCTGGGTATGTTACCTAGATTGTGCAAAGGCACGAGACCAAGATTACGGCACCAAGATCGGAGTGGAGCTCAAGGAATCTGTTCTTAAAAGGACCAACGTGCAACACCAGAAGACCAAGACTAGCCAGAGAAGCAGGAAACTGCTAACGGAAAAACTTCCCTTGCTGGGCAGGTGAGCCAGACAAGGGCGGGGTCACCCCCGGAAACAAGCCTCCAAGACACCCCGGCAGGGCCTGTCGGGACTCACGGAGGCAAAACCACCTCACCACACCACCTCGCCACGACGCACGTCGTCAATCGGTGCGGTATCAAGCTCCAAGATGACTAAGTGGTTGTTATTCACCACATGGTAGCCACTTTCTGCAGGGAATACCTACAGGTGACACTCGTCTTGTAACGTGTCGAGTGAGTAGGTACGAAGCTGGCAAAACAGCCCGGCAAGGCCTGCCGGGCAAGCTACGATGTGACGTAGAGTGACACATTTAATGCGCTCTGTCAGCCCGCAGAGTTAGGTATGATAGCACTGTTTGCTATCTTAGCAGTGCATAATGACTGATTTTCCAGTGTGGTGACCCCTTTGTCTATAAAACGGAGGCCCAAGGCAACCTTAGAAAAGGTTAGCAACCCCCCCCCTCACAGATTCATACGCACGTGTCAGGGAAACGACACCTATGGGATCACAGGGAATCCCTACTACGGTTGACAGGGCATGGGGCTATGGAAAGAGCGGGTTTAGAAGATCAACACGGAGGAATTTTCTCCATGTTCGGGCCACGATCGGTGCGTAATATCCTAATCCTGCTTTGGTGTATATTTGGTGTTCTTGAGCTCTCGGACTAGCTGCGGTGCATGCCTAGTACAAAAAGGTCCGAATCCTTCCTCAGTACGCCTCGGGCCTCCTTTTATAGTCAAAGGGGTTGCCAGATTGGCACACAGGAGGTGGAAAGTGGGTACAGTGTACAAGTTTATCTACAGGAATCGTAGGACAAACGCCTTAAATGCGCTGCTGACGTGCCCTCTTGCTTTATCGGGGATGCCAAAGAAGCTCGTCCTGTCTGTCGCCGCTTCGCCTCGCTCCGACGTGCGTCCATGCTGACGAGGCGTGCTGCGCCATGTTGGCTGGCTGGCTGTTGAGCTGGTGCGGTGGTAGAGCCTTCAAGAAGATCTGCATGCCACCACGCAGGTGCTTGGCTATTTGGCCTAGAGGTGGCTTGCTGGCACGTAGGGGCCTGCCTAGTTGGCCTGGAAGCTGCATGCTGCCACGCAAGCGCTCGCCATGTTGGAACGGCTGCGGGGCGGCGGAGCCTTGATAGGTGTGGGCCTGGCTGCGGCCCTGCAGATGTTCCCGGCAAGGGCCTTGCCGGGGTCCCAACAAGGGTCTCGCTGGGGTCTTGTGGTCATCCCCGGCAAGGATCTTGCCGGGGGCCTTCGTCTTCTGGTTCTCATCTAGTCTTCCAGGCCTTCGATCTTCACAAAGATCTCCATGCCACCATGTAGGCGCCTCCCGAGCCTTGGTTCCAATGTTGTCGATGGTGTTGGAACCCTTAGGCTCAAGGGTGGCGGCCTTGCTGGTGTTGGGCAAGTTGCCCCGTCAAGAGCTGTAAGCCACCCCGGTAAGGCTCTTGCCGGGGGAAGCCCACCTTGTCCCTTTTACTCTTCGTGCCCCTAGCTCGAGCGCATCTCTGGTAGTCTTGCGTCTACGCTTCCTCTGCCCCGCCAAGCGTGGCCGCAGGTGCGGCTACAACTACCCGTGCACAAGTAAAGGGGTACAGAAAGCCCCTACTTTTGTACACCGACAGGAGCCCCCGGGCCTGGGTCACACATAAGTGTAGAGTGTTGTTGGGCCAGGCCCAGAATAGTGCGCGGGCATGCGTGGCAGAGTCTTTATCGCGGTAACTCCTTCACCAGTTGCGCTTCCCCATGACATGCGTTGAATGCGTGACGTGGGGGTCGTGCGCGGAGCTGTTGCTACCAGCTTGTGTCACGTTGTTGTAAATGGTAAAGAGGCAAAACCGCAGGCGCGCTGCTGATTTACCCTCTGTGGCTTTTCCAGTCTCGGAACCACCGTTCCCCTCCTCTTCCTCCTCAAGCGCAAGCCGAAGCTCTTGCCTCTGCTCACCGCCGCCGCTCCCCCATTGCCATCGATCCCTTATCTCCTCTCAGCTACCATGGCACCCAAGACAGGCAAGGGTAAGGGAGCGGCCATGGACGCGGTGGAGAAGGAGGCGCCGGAGAGCGAGTTGGTGATGCTTCGGACGCACCACGCCCTCTTCCCCTCGACGGTCGATGTGGTCACCCTCATGGACTACTTCAGGCCTCTGTGGGGGAGGGAGACATCGGGGCACCCTGCCACGTGCATCATCCCCGCCGATTTCGCTGAGGCTGGTCCAAATCAGTACCCCTTCTTCGTTGATTACTTCTCTTGCGGGCTCTGCCCCCCTTTCTCTAATTTCTTCAACGACGTCATGCACACCTACGACTTCCGTCTTCTAGACCTCACGCCGAATGCCGTGGCGTGCATGGCCTTCTTCGCCCATCTCTGCGAGGGCTTTGCCGGAGTGCTCCCCAACACGGTGCTCTTCCGCCATTACTTCTACCCTCGCAACAAGCCAGGGGGCGCTGTCTCTTGGTGCATCACCTGGATCTCGAGGACCCAAGAGAAGGGTACATACCCGGAGGGTGCCCAGAAGGAGAGGTGGGAAGATTGGCGGGGCCGGTGGTGCTGGATTGAGGAGGCAGATCCGTAGGAGTTCTACTGGGTCCGTCGGGCGCCGCTGGTCCACAGGAAAGACTGGGGTGATGTTGACGCCAACGACAAGAAGCTCACGGTTGCCACCACCAGGATCCATCACCTCACCTCGGCCGGGCTCACCATCGAGATGATTGGGGCCAACTTCATCCGCCGCCGGATTGCCCCACTGCACAATAAGGGGAGGCCAGCCTGGGACTTCAGGAACGCGGACGACATCATGAGGCTCCGCCCTATCTTGAAGCACAATTTCATGGTGTTGGGGCATGCCCATTTTTGCCAGAGGCTCTTTCAGATCAAGGTGAATGAGGACGGCGGGATCGAGAGGACCGGCAAGGCCAAGAAGGCCAGCAAGGCCGTCAAGGCCGGCGGGTCTCTGTTTGGGTAGCCAGTGGGGGTGGTCCCGTTGAGCAACAATTCTCGCCAGACCGACATCATCACCATGATGCCGGACTTCAACGCGCATGGCCTCGACCCAACGTGGGATAAGCCAGAAGCAGAGCTGGTGCAGGAGTTCTTCGACAACCTGTCGGAGAGGTACATTCGTGATGAACCCCTGCTCGTCCAGGACACCACCAAGGAAGAGCTGGCATATATTGCTGCCAGGGTGGAGGAGGCGGAACTTGCCCAGGAGGCCGGCATCGTCGGCACCATGGAGAACGAGGCCGGCGCGGCCGCAGAGGAGAGAGAGCTCACCGAGTGGGCGGGGTCTGCCGGGGAGGCCAGCGGCGTCGGCGCCGGGGCTCCCCTTGTCGAAGACATGGCTAAGGAGTCGACCGAAGAGGAGACCGAGGCGGATGACTCCTCGGCCCCGGGGAGGAGACGCGTCTTACGGCGGGCCAGCTCCGGTGAGCCGGTCCGGACTGGCAGGACCACGTAGCGGCAGCAGGCCCAGGCGCAGCCCGTGCGCCAGATGAGGGTCCCGGCAGCGAAGAAGAAGGCAGCGGCCGCCGTTTCTTTCTCGTCCAAGCGGCGCAGGACGCCTTCCCATTCCCCTCCTACTTCGGACAGCGGCCCGAACGCCGACTTCGACCTTGGGACCTTCAGCCCGAAGAGGAAGAGGAGGCCGGTGGAGGAGGATGAGTGATCATCTCGGCCTTTGTCATTTCTGACTCTCAGCTTGCGCCATCTTCCCTGACCTGACCTCCTCTTTGAAGGGACATGAAGACACTGTCCCAGAGGGCGGCGAAGAGGGAGGCTTCAACGGGAGACAAGCCTCTGACGAGCACTCCGCGCACGCCGGTGGTGGTGAAGATCAGCCCGGACAATAGCCCTCGACGCAGCCCCACCCCCAGCATGAGCTCATTACTCACTCCTCATCGATGGGCGTTGGGGCATGAATCTTGGTGCTGACCTTGCCAGATTTGCAGGAGGGGAGTAGCAACAGGAGGAGCCGCTGAGGGCCACCCCTGACACGCCGCCCCCATTGACCACGCCGCCCAGAGGGGCGTCCCCGGCAAGGACAACCACCGGCGAGCCCATGCGCATGGAGGAGGAGGAGGCGAGCTTGGGCGTCGGCGGCTCCGTCCCGGCAACGGACGTTGGCGTGGAGGGAACCACTTTTCCCAACTCGGCATGGGTAAGCGACCTGCCTCTTGTATCTGTCTTCTTTCTTTTCTTTGTTCTGAACCTTGATCTTGGCCTTGTTGCATTCTCTTTTATAGTTTCCACACCCTCCCTTGATGGACCAGGAGGATATCGACACCGTCATCGGGGAGGTCGCCATGGATGCCAAAGCCGAGGCCACCAAGATCGCGGCTGATGAAGCCACCAAGTCTGCCACCGAGGAGGCCGCCAAGGGGCCTGTCGGGGAGTCTGGCGAGGCAGCTGCCGAGGAGGCCACCAAGGGGCCCACCGAGGAGGAGGTGGACAATGACCAGCCTTCCTCCCCCGCAGCCCCTACCCCGGGCAAGTACCTAAAAGTGGGTGACGACCTGTTCGTCCACCTTCCAGGGACGGCGAGCACCAGAGCGCCGCCCGAAGGGGAGGTGTTTGATGATCAGGCGCTTGCCACCGCCAGGCTCCAGGTTGTTGATGAGCCGAGCGCGGGCGGCGGCGGTTCCCAGGAGGAGTAACTCCTCTGAGCCATGAGCGACAACTTCCAGAAGCTTCAGGCGCTCCACCGTGCCCGCCAAGACAAGGCGAAATCTAGGATGGCGGCGGTGGACAAGGCGGAGGCAGATTTTGAGGAGCGCGTCACTCAGATGCAAGTCTGGTTTGGCGAGGCCCGGGACGAATTGAGGGCTGCCCAGGGTGAGCTGGAGGAGAGCAAGCGAGAGCTCATCCTGAAGCAGGCTGATATCAAGAAGGCCCGGGAGGTGGCGAAGGACCAGGCCACCAAGGTTGAAGCCGCTCGGCAGCAGCAGCAGGCCCTGCTAGATTCCCAGGAGGAGGACGTCATTGCTCGCGAGCAGGAGCTCACCGCCATGCTCCATGGCAAGGACGAGGAAATCGAGAAGATCGTTGTGCAGCGGACCCAGGAGCTGGAGCAGAAGCACAAGGATGCACTCAATGCTCTGGCCCTCGGCAAGGTGAAGGAGATGGAGCTGGAGCGGGATGGGCTGAACAAGGAGGTCTTGGAGCTGATGGAGGGGAGGGACACGGCCAACCACGCTTTGGCGGATGCGCGGGCCGCGGTCTCCGACAAGGCCAAGCTGCTCTCCGAGGCCAATGACTCCACTAACGATCTGAAGCTAAAGGTGGACGGCTTGGAGGGGACGCTCTCAGAGGTCAGGGCCCGGGAAGGGACCCTGACCAAGGCCCTCGAGACCGAAAAGCGGCTGTGGAGTGATAACGCCACCGCCCACAAGGAGTATGTGGGCAGCGTCAATCTCTGGATCAGCCGTCTCGTTGACGTTGCAGGGAGGCTCACCGCGCAGCTAGCCGCCATGGGCCTGCCGGATGTCAGGTACTCCCAAGAGCCGAATGTGAGCCCCAATGCCAGGCTGACCTTGTTCTTCGAGGGCGTCCTCGAAGCCCTGGAGCGTCTCCGCTCCAACCAAGCAGTTTATCTGGCCAATGAGTCCCGGAGGCTCTGCCAGTGCGCCCTGACCAAGGTGCTCACCAAGGTGGCATTCTGGAACCCCAGCATCGACTTCGCCGACGCGCTGGAGATCTTGCCGGAGGATGCGGACCTCACGGCGCTCGAGGAGCATATTGAGCCCATCATCAGCTGCGTCGACGGAGTCAAGAGGGTGGAGGGCCAGCGCCGGGACTAGGCACCCCGTTTCTCATTGCCTCTGCGAGTTCATGACCAAGACAATTTTATCTTAAGTTAGAACCGCAACAATTATTGATGCAATATAACTCTGCAGTACTTTTCAAATGATGCATGCTATTCTCCTATTCGATCTTTCCTTGTATGTACACACCCTACGCTTAGTTGGATAGGCTCGCCGGCGCATAAACCCATGCTATGGCGCCTTGAGGACGGATCCTCAGCACCCTGCCGGGGGAGTGCTGCCGGGCAAGCCACCTTGCCGTTCTCAGCGCAGCCGCTTGAACTGTTGAGCGGACTCAAAACAGAACAAGGGCGTTGCCAATAATGGAAAGGTCCCTTGCCGTTCTTAGCGCGGCCGCTGGAACTGTTGAGCGGACTCGAAACAGGACAAGGGCGTTGCCAATAGCGGAAGGGTTCCTCGCGTGCAGGTTTCCCATACAAGGAGCTAGATCTTTCGAGGAGAATAGCCTTATATTAAAAAGGAAATGCTCAAAGTTTTGCTTGACTTACCTTTTTCGTCGCCACGCGGATGGTTGTTGCGGCTGCGGACAACACCGCTTTTGCCTAGCTGATGGCACTGGAGCATGGCTGATCGACGCCGCCTTCTTCTCTCGAGCCATCGCGACGAGGAGATTGATGAGTTGGCTCCAAAACCGGATTTCTCACAGCATCGCTTCCCCCTACCTGGTGCGCCAAAGATGTCGGGGAAATGACGCCTATGGGATCACAGGGAATCCCTACTTCAGTTGACAGGGCGCGGGGCTGTGGAAAGAGCGGGTTTAGAAGACCAACATGGAGGAATTTTATCCAGGTTCGGGCCGCGATCTGTGCGTAATACCCTAATCCTGCTTTGGTGTATATTTGGTGTTCTTGAGCTCTCGAACTAGCTGCGGTGCATGCCTAGTCCAAAAAGTCCGAATCCTTCCTTCGTACGCCTTGGGCCTCCTTTTATAGCCAAAGGGGTTGCCAAGTGGCACACGGGAGGTGGAAAGTGGGTACAGTCTACAAGTTTATCTCCAGGAACCGTAGGACAAACGCCTTAAATGCGGTGCCTACGTGCCCTCTTGCTTTATTGGGGATGGCAAAGAAGCTCGTCCTGTCTTTCGCCGCTTCGCCTCGCTCTGATGCGCGTCCATGCTGACGAGGTGAGCTCCGCCACGCTGGCTGGCTGGCTGCTGAGCTGGTGCGGTGGCAGAGCCTTCACGAAGATCTGCATGCCACCACGTAGGTGCTTGGCTATTTGGCCTAGAGGTGGCTTGCTAGCACGTAGGGGCATGCCTAGTTGGCCTGGAAGCTGCATGCTGCCACGCAGGCGCTCGCCATGTTGGAACGGCCGCGGGGCGGCAGAGCATTGGTAGGTGTGGGCCTGGCTGCGGCCCTGCAGATGTTCTCGGCAAGTGTCTTGCCGGGGTCCCGGCAAGGGTCTCGCCGGGCTCTTGTGGTCGTCCCCGGCAAGGATCTTGCCGGGGGCCTTCATCTTCTGGTTCTCATCTAGTCTTGCAGGCCTTCGGTCTTCACAAAGATCTGCATGCCACCATGTAGGCGCCTCCCGAGCCTTGGTCCCAATGTTGTCGATGGTGTTGGAACCCTTAGGCTCAAGGGTGGCGGCCTTGCTGCTGTTGGGCAAGTTGCCCTGGCAAAGCCACCCCGGCAAGGCTCTTGCCGGGGGAAGCCCACCTTGTCCCTTTAATCTTCGCGCCCCTGGCTCGAGCGCTACTCTGGTAGTCTTGCATCTTTGCTTCCTCTACCCCGCCAAGCGTGGCCGCAGGTGCGGCTACAACTGCCCGTGCACAAGTAAAGGGGTACAGAAGGCCCCTACTTTTGTACACCGACAGCGCGTAGCCGTTCTGCCCCGAGGCAACCCTGCCAGGCAAGTGTGTTGCGTTCACCACCATTTTTCCATCATTAATCCACCAAGGCAGGAGTAGGATTTTACACGTCGCAGTGGCCCAAACCTGGGTAAAGATTGCCCGTGTGTTCCTTGTTGTGCTGCTCGACGCCCCTCTGCTCTTTGTGTAGCGTGACATCCCCCCGCCGAACCAGCAAGGGACTCTTGGTCCCATAGGTGGTCGTGGTTTCCCATGACATCTTGGGATCGCCAGGTAGGGGGATCCCTTGCGTGAACCTGGAGACGTGAGCAGCGCGTCATCTTCATCACCATCTTCGTCATCTTGCGGCTCCATCGACCATGGCGCCCAAGAAGAAGCCTGGTGCTTCAGCTCACATGTCCACCTCGAAGGCTCGACCGCCCACAGCCACCAACACCATGGGGGGCGCGGAGGCGCACGAGGATGTGGGCGCCGCGATGGACGCGGTTGGCGCAGGCGGCATCGTCACCACCTCCCCCGCGGCCGAAACGGGAGCGGGAGGCTCCGAAGGAGAGCAACATCAGCATCATGCCAGCAGCCATGCTCCATGAGGTACGAGTGAAGGGTTTATTCCATCTGCCCCTCTTCCCCTCGCTGAAGGGCAAAACCATAGTGGTGGCACCCGGACTGGGGCGAATCGCCACCTTCCGGCCTCCCCCACCACGGGCGCAACCGCAGGGCGCGCGCCTCCCCCGGGACGGGCTGACCCAACCGTTGCGCCCAATGGAGCCACTGGCCCCCAAGCGCCTTCGCCGCGGCACCATGCCCTCCAAGTGGCTGGCTCCCAACAGCAAGGGTGCGACGCCGTTGCCACCGACACCGTCACGAGCCAGGCGAAGGTGCGGTCTACATCGTCATCACCAATGCCGAGCACCGCTACGGAGGCCATGGCACGTGCCCAGCTGCTGTTGAGGTTTCCCCGGCGGTCGATCAGATGGATGAATGTAGAGTCACCATTCAGAGTCTGATTGGCTTCGCCGAGGCTGGGGGCTCACAGCGAGCTGGTCCGTCGTGGCCTCCCCAAGCGACGACAACGGCTCACGCTGCTGGCCGTATGGAAGGAGCCACCCCCACGGTGCAATTCCCAACACGGCAGCTAGCGCGGGCGCAACAGAATCAAGAGCACGACGACATTTTGATGGCCTCTTCCTACCCTCGAGCACGTACGGGCCTACAGCAAGCCCTGGAGGACATGCGGAGGGGAGACGAGTGCGTGGTCATCGAGCAGCGCCGCGACGACCGCTGCCAGACCAGTGGGTGCGATGGTCCCAACGTCGACGAGCCTACGCTTGAGGACAGCGGGTACCTGCCTTTCGAGGTTGGGTGCCCTGCCTTTACTTGTGAGCTTCGGCAAGTCCGTTGGCCATCCGCTCATACGTTCAAGCCAGAGATACCAGAGAAGTATGATGGGAGGCTGAACCTGACAGAGTTCCTGAGCATCTACACCATCGTTGTTTAGGCTACCGGGGGAAGAGATGAGAAGATATTTGCCAACTACTTCCCTTTGGCACTCAAGTGCAATTTGAGGTCTTGGCTGATGCACCTGCCGGAGAACTCCATTTCCTGTGCCATGAGTTCATTGGAGCCTTCACAGGCGGCCATCAAGAACCAGGACGGCCCAGCAACTTGCAGCTTCTCCAACAGAATGAAGGAGAAACCCTCCGCAAGTTTTTACAGAGATTCATTGGAGTCCATGGGAATATCCAAAATATCCATCCAGCGGCTGTGATAGCTGCCTTCCAGTCCAATGTGCGCAACCACAGGATACGTTCCAAGATGAATGTACGGTTGCCCAAGACTGTGAAGGAGCTTTACACCTTGGTGGACAAGTGTGCGCGGATGGAGGAGGGAAGGAAACTCCCTGGAGAGGAAGATTGCATTGACATCGACTCAGAGGACGACGATGAATCCATCAGTCAGAAGAAGAAGATCAAGAAGCGCAACAAGAGGTGCAAAGATAAGGCAGTGATGACCGTCGAGGGATCGGGCATGCTCGGTACCGGCAAGAAGGCCAGGGCCGAAGCCCCCGGCAAGGAAGCTGCCACATGCGCTGACTGCTGGGAGGTTGCGGCTGTCGAGGAGGCTGGGAAAGGCGATGGGCCATACTGCAAGATCCATCGGACCAAAGGCCACGATCTCCAAGCGTGTCATCAGGTCGAGCAGCTAGTCAAGAGGCAGAGAGCTGATTATGAGAAGCGCGACAAGGAAAAATGTCAGAATGGTACTGGCGGTAAGGGCCGGTGCGGTGAAGCGAATCATCCCGGCAAGGCTTTTCGGAACCAGGGAAAACCCACCAGGGGCCGAGAAAAGGAAGTTTGCAATGATGAGAGTGATGGAGGGGATGAAGAGGAAACCAGTGAACAGGAGTTCCAGAAGGCCACTGACGCCCTGTGCATTGATGGGGGTGCGTCTTTGCACTCCTCTCACCGCCAACTTAAACGGTGGGCACGTGAGGCCAATGTCATGGAGTCGGCAGCAGAGTCTCGGAAGCCGCTCAAATGGCCACGCACGCCCATCATCTTTGACGAAGAGGACAATCCTGACCGCACCATTGCGGTAGGATGTTTGCCATTGTTGGTCTCTCCAACAATTCGCAACCTCAAGGACACAAAGATGTTGGTTGACGGCGGGGCCAGGTTGAATCTGATTTCCCCAAAGGTTATCAGCAAACTTCAGATAGCAGAGGAAGAGCTAAAGATCACATGCATGTTTCAAGGAGTTAATCCCGGCTGGAGTCATCCTAAGGGAAAGATCACATTGCCAGTGACATTTGGGGGAGAACTAAACTATCGGATTGAGAAGGTTGTGTTTGATGTGGTCGACCTCCCTCTGCCATACAATGGGATCCTTGGACGCCCAGCTCTGGCAAAATTCATGGCGGCATCTCACTATGCCTACAACACCTTGAAGATGCCAGGGCCGGTAGGAGCCATTTCCATCCCATCAGACGAGAAGGATGCAATCATTTGCGTGGATAAGATGTACTGGGACGCAGTTGCGACAGAGGCCACGGTAGCGGCAGTTCCCACCAAGGAAAACAAAGGAAAGAAGAAGGATAGCGGGGACACCGGCAAGGAATCAGGGAAGCGTACCTCTTCGGAGTGTGTTGCGCCTGTTGATGATTTGCCAGAAAGTTTTAACAGCAAGAGATCCAAGGTTCCTGCACCACATGTGAAGAAGGTCCCGACAGGGCTGAATGGCGTTGATGGTACCTTCACTATCAGCGCCACCCTTGATGAAAAATAGGAAAGCGCGCTCGTTGCCTTCCTGCAGGTGAATATCGATGTGTTTGCTTGGCAACCATCTGATATCCCCGGTGTTCCCAGGGAGGTAATCGCGCACCACCTTGATGTCTGCCCACATGCCCGACCCGTCAACTAGAAGGTTTGGAAGCAGACCTTGGAGAGGCAGCAGTTCATTGCAGAAGAGATCAAGAAGCTTGAAGCTGCTGGTCTGGTCAGAGGACTATTGCATCCGACATGGTTAGCAAACCCAGTGGTCGTGCGCAAGGCTAACGGGAAATGGAGGCTTTGCATAGATTTCACAGATCTAAACAAGGTTTGCCCGAAGGACCCATTTCCCTTGCCGTGCATCAACCAGATTGTGGACTCCACTTTAGTTTGTGATTTGCTCTCCTTTTTGGATGCATACTCTCGGTATCATCTGATCTTCATGTCCAAGGAAGACGAAGAGAAGACCTCGTTCATCACCCCATGTGGTACGTACTGCTTTGTGCGCACACCTTTCGGGTTAAAAAGTGTCGGGTCCACTTTTGCAACAGCAGTCCAGATTGGTTTTGAACCACAGTTGCACAGAAACATTGAAGCTTATATGGATGATATTGTGGTCAAAACCAAGGACAGATCAAACCCTCATTCGAGATTTGGAGGAGACATTTGCTAATTTGCGCAAGATCAACTTGAAGCTAAATCTGGAGAAGTCTGTGTTTGGCATTCCCTCCAGCAAGCTACTTGGGTTCTTCGTGTCCCATCGGGGGATCGAAGCCAACCCTGACAAGATCAAGGCTATGGAGCAGATACAGGAACCCAAGATAGTCAAGGATGTGAGGTGTCTGATAGGGTGCGTTGCCGCGCTTAGTAGATTCATCTCCAAGTCTGTCAAGCGCGCCCTATAGTTCTTCAAAATTTTGAAGAAGCCAGGGCCCATGAAGTGGACCCCGGAAACAGATAGAGCTTTACAAGAGTTGAAGGCCTACTTGTCCTCTGTGCCCACTTTGGTTGCCCCCAAACCACGAGAGTCGTTGCTGCTATACTTAGCGGCAACCAATCAAGTGGTCAGTGCAGCCTTAGTAGCGCAGCGGGAAGTAGAGGAAGCAGAGAGTGAACAAGGCCCGGCAGGGTCGGTTGAGGATCAAGACAGTGAAGAGCACGACAGTAGGGGCAACCCCAAGGACATGGCAAGGAAGAAAGTGGTGTAGCACCCAGTGTACTTCACTAGCTCCCTATTACAGGGGGCTAGGTCGAGGTACTCTGGCGTGCAAAATTTGATTTTTGGCCTCATCATGGCCTCAAGGAAAACTGCGCCACTACTTCCAAGCCCATGAGATCACGGTTGTCACCCGCTTTCCGTTGCAAAGGATACTCCAAGACCCTGAGGCTACCTGCAGAATAGTGGAGTGGATTTTGGAGTTATCGAGCCTTGGCCTGAAGTTTGAGAGCACATCAACAATCCAGAGCAGGGCATTGGCAGAGTTTATTGTAGAATGGACGCCAACCCCTGATGAAGAACTGCTGGAAACAGTTGTCCTCGGCAAGGAAGCGCCCCAAGAATGGATCATGTATTTCGATGGTGCCTTCTCCCTACAAGGTGCAGGGGCTGGCGTGTTTCTCGTTGTTCCAACAGGGGAGCACTTGAAGTACGTCCAGATGCACTTCTGTGGCTCCCCGGCCCAGAGAAACCGGAACGCCCCGTATTCTAGCCCAGAGATCGAGATGAATTCTTCTGGTATATGACACTGCTTGGCATAGAACAAATCAGCTCTTATTACAAAGGATAATAAATACACAAGTCTGATGTTACAACGAATCACATCAGCATGGCGGCACTACGCCTGCGATACTACACTTTCTCTATGCTAGCTGCGGAAAAACACGTAGCAACGGAATACTTCTAGTAGCGGAACAACGACGAAGGTGGTGAACTCCCCTCCGCAGGGACTCTGGCTGGGACATGATCTAGCTCGCACGCACGGTAACCTCGATAAGCAATCGATCAATCATGGCATCACCTGCAATCTGGCATGACACGCCATGTCAGTACATTGAATGTACTCGCAAGCTCGCACAACATAGCATTAAACAGGTTAATTAATTAACAACAACTATGATCCGAAAGAAACTACTAAACATGATATGAAACTACTACACTACTGATAAACCACTGTCTCAGATCTCAATAAACATCTCACTCTTGGTTGTCCGGCCAAGCAATACACCATCTCGATCACCTCGCGATCCACCTGATCACATCCACATGATCACCTCATGACCACATCACAAACTGAATGATCATCCTCGAGATAATCCCAATATCATCATCAACATCCGGCCAAACTGTTACTTCTCACAATATATCAACATATAAATCACCTATAAGTCATTCCGTCATGTGAGTGTTGATCGATCGGTGTGACCTAGTACGAACTTGTGCCCATGACCGAGGACGCGGCTATCGATAGATTAAACACACACTCTGTAGAGGTAGCACACTTTACCCACACCACAGAACCCAAGGCCTCGCACCCCCATTCGGGTGGACCAACAGCGTTCCGACAAAACCGATCTACTGCCATGACACTCTCCCGGCCACTCCGACCAACTCCCTTCTGGGCTAAGTCATGGGTGGCCCCGTGCCTACCAAAGGCATCAACAACCACCGTCGTGGCAAAAAAACGGTCCCAAATGGGGACAACCCGGGTACAACAACAACAATGGGCACACAAGGCTTATGTCCGCCTACCTGATCAGGGTAGTGCACGCCCATAACCTTCCCTCATTGGAGGCACCAGTGAGAGACATGACAATAGACCACATTAGGGCCTTTCACATAAAAGGCAAATGTGGTTGCACTGGAAAAGCCCAGTTTGGTGGCACCTGACCAACTAAATGATGGAATTTATCCCAAAAGTATCTCTGCGATAACTAATACTCCGATATCATCTATCAACCTGTAATCCAAGTGATAGCAATATCCAACAACTAATCCAAGGCATAATATCGTCATATCAAACTACTCCGAGGATAGCACTACTATCATGATGAATCCAAGAACGATAATACTACTACTCCAATAGCAAGAACAAGCTATCCAACTAAGATCCACATGCAAGCATCATCTCCGAAATCATACTCGAAAACATAATATCAACTAGCATCATGATGGAAATAATTCTAGCCACTAATAATCCAAAGGCAACATGATATCCAAAGTAATACTCCAAAGCATAATATGAAATACCATCATGAAAATAATCAACATATAAGCCACTAATAATCCAAAGGCAACATGTCATCCACATAAAATGCAAAATACTAAACCTAGAACTCCAAACAATATCATGGCAATAGCAAGATCAAAATAACTCCAAGAAATGCCATGAACAAATCATATGTAGCAAAAGCAATATTTTAAATAAGTTTAAATAAGTAAACCATGTCATTGCATTTCAATCATGCAAATGGAGGGTGTGGCTTGCCTGGGTGGATGGATTCACCGGGAGAAAGTGCAAGAAGCTCGCAGAAAGAATCGCCGGAAATAGTTCTCTCTCATAGGGGGCTGATTAAGAGCAAGGGCATAATTGTCATTTTCAGAATGTTGTCACATAGTGAAAATGAAAAAAATAGAATGGTCTCGACGCTACGAAGAAGTGGGATTTGGAATCACCTCATCTGGAGTCATGGTTGAAACGATACGGCCGTTCGTTCGTTAGGCAGAAAACAAAAAAATTATTCATTCGTGCCCTAAATAGACGAACGTTCACCAAATAGGGGTTTCGGCCGGCGGCTGGAAAAAGGAAAACGCCTTTTCAGAAATACACCTTCATATAGAGAAAACGTATTTTGATCTAAAGAAGCACAAAAGTACGCTTTGTAACCTGGAAAGCGTATTTCGGTGGATTACATCTCCACTTAGATGACGTGGCGAGGTGGGGTCAATGGCTGAGGGGCTGACTTGTGGGGTCCTCGGGGCCCACTGGCCAGCTGGTAAGGAGGGGTCGGCATCTCCTTCTTATTCTCGCGCTCGCCCGCGGAGCAGAGGGAGGTCGCTGGTGGGGGGGCTCGTCCAGC
This sequence comes from Triticum aestivum, assembly GCF_018294505.1. Taxonomy (NCBI): domain Eukaryota; kingdom Viridiplantae; phylum Streptophyta; class Magnoliopsida; order Poales; family Poaceae; genus Triticum; species Triticum aestivum. Next base: position 318,672,489 of record NC_057814.1, on the reverse strand, counting down.
CAGCTCCGGCCATCCCTCGCCTCCCTCGACCTATGGACGAGCTCAGCTGGAGGAGCCGCACATGACGGTGGAGGTCACGGGCTTTGGGGTGGACCGAGGTGACGACGGCATGAACTCCGACGGACGGTGGTTCGAGCAGATGCGGGCATGGAGATGTTGTTGCTCCGGCGGCAAGGCGTGGGGTTGGGGAGGCTCGCAGGAGCACGAGGAAGACGATGATGGTGGTGGGAGGGGTGGACGAGCTCGGCGTTGAGCGAATTTAGGCCGAGGCCTAGGCAGGCATGGCGGCAATGAGGAGGAAAGGGAGGCGCTCGAGCTCAAATGAGTCGCTAGGGAGGGCTAGGGGAGTGCGGGGATGACGATGAGATGCTCGAGAGAGGCTCGGGTGGCCTTTAAATATGCGGGGACGAGGAGGCCGAGCTGGCCGTCGCCGCAGATGCGTGGCCGGTGCCGCGAACGCATGTGCACGCACCAGAGCTCGCTGGTAGACGACGGGGAAGGAGCAGTGGACGGTCTCACAGGGCAGAGTAGGCCAAGGGACCACTGGGAGGAAGAAGCCAGATGACATTAATGCTCGTTTAGCTACTGTGCTCTCGTGGGTGTGTAGCGGCAAGCGCCGACGAGGAAGTTTCTGGAGGGGGAGAGGGGTCCCGGGAGGTGATGACGATGAGAGGAAGATGCTGGACATGGCTAGGGCACGAGGGATCGAGTGCACTGGTAGGGAGGAAGAGGCCGAGGCGCCAGAGCGCGCTTGCTGCAGCCAGAGCGCGTGCACGGGCAAAAATACATGCGGTCACCACGAGACAGTGCACAGGGAGGTCACGAGAGGATTGCAAACCTTGTCTCGTGGCTACTCCTTGATCCCCAAGGCATCCCAGAAGTTAAATATGAAGACAAGGAGCCAAGGAGAGGCGTGAGGATTCGAGGAAAGTTTGCTGCAGCAAACTTGGCTGTGCACTGGTGATCAACAGGGAGTTGATTGGGGTAAATGGTGTTGTCTGGGGTGATTATCTATGGAAGTACTACGATCCTGGAGAGTTTTAGGAGAAATGGACCACAAAACAACATAGTTGCTTTTTAACTTCAAACTTGGTCCAGAAGCTTGATTTGGATGATGCACTCACATGGAGTGATGAAATGGAACGAAACTTGGCAAAGCCTCATGATTTTGGCATACGAAGATGCTGTAAAATTTTCATACCAAATGGACAAGCCAAAATGGTACTTGCTTAACAAACATCCTCTCTGTCCAGAAAGTTGGGAACATTCTAGAGAAATATTTGCTTGATGAATTGATCCCAAATTTGGTGGAGAGAGCTTTTATGGTCATGACAGTTCTCTGGTAAATTTTCAGCCAAAATGAAGCAATACAAAATATACTTGCTTCACAACCTGAGAATATTGACAGAAACAAAGATTTGAAGCTATGCTCGCACAGATGATTGGATGAAGCTGAAAATTGGAGGAGGATTATTATATGAGCACATGAAGAGGTGTGCAAAATTTCAACTCATTTGGATAACCCTAGCTAGTACTTCCTTCACAATGCCTTTTGTCTGACAGAAACTTTGAAAATTCACAGAGGAAGATTGGCTAGGCGGCAAATGAAGTTGAATTTTTTCATGAGGCAATAATTTGGACATAAAACAATGCCCAAAAAGTTTGGGAGCAAACAAGGAAAGATAGGTGGCACTTCCTTCACAAAAAGGCACAGTGGACAGTAATGAAGAATAATTATTGGGCTAGGACAGGAAAGTTTGGGCATATTTGAGCAATATATGACCCAAAGGAATTATGAGAATTATTTGGGAATTTTAGGAGTGACAGAAATATAGGTTGCTTCACAACCTAGGGCAAACAGGACTATTCCCTTAATAGAAAAAGGAATATTCCCGAGAAATAGAATTTTAGGGTTTGGCTAGAATGGAAATGACATGATCTTGGGAAAGATTTGAGGGTGATGAGTCACTTGGGATAAGAGATGATGATGATCTCCCAGGTTGCAAGGCCACAGATCCACTCCAAAAAGAAAATCAGAGCAAAAATCAAATAAATCAAATGAAAAATAAAAGGGCCAAAAACCGGGTGTTACAAACCTTCCCCCCTTAAAGAAATCTCGTCCTCGAGATTTGGTTGCTCAGGGAACAAGTATGACTTGAGGACACCGTTTCCAACTTGGGTATCCATTTCCTTTATTTATTGTTCCCCCGAGAATTTCAGATGATCAACTTACCTTGCTCTGGGGTGGTTTGCTTCACCTTTCCCAAATGGTGTCAGATTTTTGCTCATATTCTAATTCCACTTGCTGACATTGATTCTCCCATATCTGCGGTGATATTCAATGGATCTAAGCATAAATTTTCCTTTTGTCACGAAAACCTTTTTACTTCTGCCAGGGGTTTGCTCAAACAAATGCATGTCCTCCGGTTTCAATAAATGCTGAGAATCATGGACATTCTCCTGACGGGATCTGACTGCTCACAGGTGGTACTGATTTATCTTGATTGGCCGTCGTGCCCGCCTCGGCCATGGCGTCAAGAAAGGTATCCACATTTGCGTTCTTGAACTCCGTTTCATTATCGCTGCGAACCTTCTTGATCTTTACTTAAAATTGATTTTGGGCCTTCCTAGCGAAGTTCGTGAAGATCTTTTGGACCTGCGATTTATCATCAAGAAAGAACACCCACGTAAATCTTGAAAAATCATTGACTATGACTAAACCAAACAAGTTTCCACCAAGACTTTTATAGGCGTTTGGACCAAAGAGATCCATATGAAGTAGCTCGAGCGGTCTTCTCGTGGTCATGATGTTCTTCACGGGGTGGCTTCCTCCAACTTGTTTTCCTGGTTGGCAAGCACTGCTCAATCTATCCTTGTCAAATATAACATCTTTCACTCCAAGGATATGATCACCTTTAATAAGCTTATCAAGATTTCGCATGCCCACATGACCTAACCTTCTATGCCACAACCAACCTTTAGAAGATTTAGCAATTAAGCAAGTTCTAGTTTGAGCCTTTTTAGTGAAGTCAACAATGTATATATCACCACTACGTATATCGGTAAAGACCATATTGTGATTATCTCTTCGAAACACTTGGCAATCTACTTCAGTAAATAGGACATTGAAGCCGAAATCAGCTAGTCTAGATACGGAAAGTAAATTGTAGCCAAGAGATTCAACGAGCTTGACATTTTGTATGGAGCTATCATGTGAGATGGCCACCTTACCAAGGCCAACCACCTTACCCTTTGAGTTATCACCAAAAGTGACATACTTTCGAGGGCTGTCATTTTCAGCAAGCTCACGAAACATATCCTTGTCTCTAGTCATGTGATCGGTACATCCACTGTCAAGAACCCATTCCTTTCCTCCAGCCATGTAGCCACGAAGATTAGCCATAAGACCAAAGTGTCTCATAGAATCATCGAGATCAAAGTCACTATCATCATCCTCATCATAGTATCCATGTTCAACATTGTCTTGTGATTGATCATTTCCTAGAGAGAGTGATTCATTAGATAAGTGATCATCACAATATTTATCTTTATGAATTCTAATGACTTCGGAAATAATGTTGCTAATGATTCCAACATCTCCTTTCGCTATAAGGTCACGAAGCTCAAACAAATAATCACCAAACTTAGGATCATTGGAACTCATCTTACTTAAGGCAATAGACTTATGAAGAATCACATCTACATTTTGCAAGGAATAGTTTGGAAATCATTCCTCAAGAAATCTCCATATGGTGTAAGCACAATCATGAGTAGGCAAGCAAACAATCAAATTTCTAGGCAAACCTCTAGTGATAAGATTGACAGTTCTAAGATTACGGATCATGTCAAGAGACTCATCGGGAGTAGGATGCAAAGGATCAACAAGAGGCACACAAGGGCTAGTAATGTACTTTTTCAAATGATATTCATTGAAAATCTCAAGCATCTCATTTTTCCACACATGAAACAACTCTCCATCAAGTGTAGGCACTCTACGTCTAAGACTCCCCAACGTAGACTCATCCATCTTCCTCCAATGGTGATTAAACCAAAGCAATGGAGACCAAGGCTCTGGTACCAATTTAAAGGATCGAGAAGAGGTGTCTAGAGGGGGGTGATTAGACCCTCAACAAAGAAAGGTAGCAGTTTTTAAGTTCTTCAAGTTAAGGTGGAGTTTTAGCACAAGTTTAAACATTCACAATACATTTCAAGCAAGCATGGCAAGAGTATATGAGCAGCGGAAAGTAAAGCATGCAAGTTGCAAGAAAGTAAAGGGATGGAATTGGAGTGTGCAAACGCAATTATAGACACGGAGATTTTGAGTGGTTCCGATAGGTGGTGCTATCGTACATCCACGTTCGTGGAGACTTCAACCCACGAAGGGTAAGGGTTGCGCGAGTCCACGGAGGGCTCCGCCCACGAAGGGTCCATGAAGAAGCAACCTTGTCTATCCCACCATGGCCATCGCCCACGAAGGACTTGCCTCACTAGGGTAGATCTTCATGAAGTAGGCGATCTACTTGACCGTACAAACTCCTTGGTTCAACTCCACAATCTTGATGGACGCTCCCAAGTGACACCTAACCAATCTAGGAGACACCACTCTCCAAAAGGTAATAGATGGTGTGTTGATGATGAACTCCTTGCTCTTGTGCTTCGAATGATAGAGTCCCCAACTCTCAACTCTCTCTCTCACAGATTTGGATTTGGTGGAAAGATGATTTGAGTGGAAAGCAACTTGGGGAAAGCTAGAGATCAAGATTCTTGTGGTTGTATTGGAATATCTTGGTCTCAACACATGAGTAGGTGGTTGTCGGATTACGGGTTCCGGCAAAACCCTTGAGGTTCAAACACTGGGGTGCGCACGAAGATCTCTCCTCCCTCTAGCTCGCACGCATCATGATCTTACGGCCTAGCTCGACAAACCCAAAGAACAAGGGGACACAAGGTTTATACTGGTTCAGGCCACCGTTGTGGTATAATACCCTACTCCAGTGGGGTGTGGTGGATTGCCTCTTGGGCTGAGGATGAACAGTTACAAGGGAAGAACAGCCTCCTGAGGAGAGGCATTGTTGTGCTTGGTGAGCTGGTGTGGCTGAGGATGATCTGAATCCGTTCGAGTCCTCTCCTAGGTCAGTTACCAGCTACGGTGGTGGCTAGCCCTATTTATAGAGGCCCTGGTCCTCTTCCCAAATATTGAGCGGGAAGGGATCCCACAGCGGCCAAGTTTGAAGGGGGACAACTAGTACAAGTTATCCTAACAAAAGTAGTCTTCGCCTGCCAAAGGCTCTGGTGGTGACGCCGTCTTGGGATCCACGATGACCTCCATCCTGCCGTCCTTCTGGTCTTGGTCTTGTTGCACCGATATGGAAACCTTTGCTTGATGCCTCGGGACTCCTCGTCTCCGCTTGCCCCTTTAGCACCAAAGAGGAAACGAGGACACTGTGCGCGCTGGCGCCCTCCTGGCGCTCGCCTGGCCTTGGTCGTCATGGCTTATGTCATAGGAACCTCGCGAGGTTTCCCTTGTGTTGATCTCTCTGCCCCTCGCGAGCCAGCCTGATGAGGCTGCCCCCGAGGAGGTCTTCTGTCGTCCGCCTCGCGAGGCATGGCCCCTCGCGAGGGTCTTGAGTGTTTGCTGGTGAAGATGGGCCGTACGAGGCCGCTGGCAGGCAAGTCTGGGGACCCCCGTGGGCCGCAGGCAGGCAAGTCTGGGGACCCCCGTCCCCAGAACGCCGATAGTAGCCCCCCGGCCCAAGGGGGGCTCGGACTTGGCTTCGAGGCGAAACCAAGGGGCAAGTGCGGAGCGCCGCGGGCCCCAACATCCTGCGGGCCCGCTTGACACGTGGCGACTGATTGGACGTGGGCGTCTCCGCTTCCCCACGCTGCCTCGGCAACTGCCCGACTTGACGAGTCCCTGCTGCATGCAGAGAAAAATCATCATTACCCGTGATCGTGGGGATCGCAGGTTGGCCTCCTCCTGCTATAAATGAGGAGGGGGGTAGAGCCCCCGTCGCTCATCTCTTACTGCTCCGCTCGTTTCTTCTCCCTTGCTTCGCCGCCGGTAGTGACACCCATGGCACCTGCGAAGAGATTCTCGGCCGCAGAGAAAGGGAAGGCTCGCCAGGAGGGGCCTAGCTCACCACCGCCCAAGGGGGGCACGGCCGTCCCCGCAAGCACACCGTGACCCCCGCCACGGCCTCTCACGGCCGCCGCGGCGCCTCTTCGCATGGTGGCAATCGCCCAGGTCGTGGCAGCCCCGTCGATGAAGGGAGGCGCGCCATGGTCGTGCGGCTTCCCAGGCCGCGCTTCCACTCGGCGGAGGTGCTGCCGGAGTTCGTCGTGCGGTCGGAGAACCCGGCCGGTACTTGGCTTTAGCTCCCGCGCTTCTTTGCCGGCGAGCTGCCAGCCACGAGTCCAAGCGATCTCTGGCTGCAGGCGGACGGCTACTGCAGCAAGGCGTCCTGGGTCACGGTCGAGGTCTCCGTCGCAGGCAACGCAGCCCTGGCCCGCGGCTGGCAGACGTTCGCCCATGCGTGGCCTGGGTCGGCGGTGCTCCCTCCACTTCAAGTACGATGGCAACGCGACCCTCTATGTGAGGGTGTTCGGGGAAGATGGCCGCCGCGTTGGGTGTTGCCCTGAGGACAACGATGGCGGCAAGGTGCTCAGTCTCGGCGGCAGCCGCGACGAGGGTGAAGGCGGGCTTGCCCTCGACGCCAGCCATGATTCGTCCAGCTACGGCGGCTCTTCTTTCGGCGACAGCTCCAGCAGCGGCGACTACGACCAGCCGCCACACCGACGCGCCCGCTTTGAAGGTGGCAGCGGGTCGTCTCATCGCCGCGCTCCAGTGAAGCGCAAGGAGGGGTCTGGCTGAGCTCAGGAGAGCGCCATGGGCCCATCCTCGCGAACTGCTGCGGGAGCACGTGCCACTTTTTTTTCGTTTTTCCGTTCCTTCCTGCATTAAGAGAGAGTCAAGTATGGGGCCCCGCTGGGCGTGCAACAACTATGATTTCCATGTGGCTATGCTATGTTTATCGTTCCTATGTCGTGTTGCAGCGTCAATGTTTTATGTAGGCGCGTACGAATAACTTAGCTTGATGCGCTTGAAGTAGTCTTCGCCTCGTGAGGCGTGTACTTCGCAGCATCTGGCGAGGCCTCCTTGGCATAGGAGGAGTCTAGGAACTGCAAAAATTCGTTAGGAAACTCTTGTTCTTCCGAGCCTCGGTCGCAGCGCGGCCGGCCATGACCCAGCACTCCGCATCGCGGTACTCAGGGGCACGGATTGAGAGAGGTGCACCAGCTTGCGAGCTCGAGCGAGGGTGCCTTGCAAAGAACAAGAAAATGCTCACGAGGCACCTGTCCAGCCCCCTCGCGAGGCACGCGAGAGAGAGAATGGGTCAAAAACGAGGAACCGAGGGCAGAAAAGCGGGTAAAAAGGCAAGGGAACCAAGGCAGCAAGGAACACCAGAAAGCAAATTCTCATTAAAGAGGGGCAAGCCAACTGCGGAAAGCAAATGAAAAGCCACGTCCGGCACCTAGTCTAGTCTTCTTGTCTTCTCACCAGCGCGGAGCTAAGTGCTGCCACTAGGACGTGGGAGGGAGCCCTCGAGGCCCGAGGGCGGCACTCCTAAGACCCCGGGGCATGTACAACCCCACTCATTATTATGTGAGAGTGTCACGAGCGGAGACCTTCACAGGCACTGGGCCTTCTTCACAGGCGTCGGGCCTTGCTTCACGGGTAGAACTTCTGGAGGTGCTGGATATTCCAGGCGTTCTGTATGGGGATCCTGTCCTGCGTCTCCAGGCGCGCGGCGCCAGGCCTGGAGACATGGGCGACCCGAAACGGGCCCTCCCACATGGGTGAGAGCTTGTGCAGCCCTTCCCTGGAGAGCACCCGCCTCAGGACGAGATCACCCACCTCGAGCGTCCTGGAGCGGACGCTGCGGCAGTGGTACCGCCGCAGCGCCTCCTAGTACCTTGCGGCTTGGGGCGAGGCTTCACAGCGGATTTCCTCCTCCAGCATGAGGTCCATCCCCCGCATGGCGTCCTGCTGCGTTTCATCAAACTCTAGGACCCGCGTGGAGTGATACCCGACCTCATGTGGGAGAACCGCTTCTGCTCCGTAGATGAGGTAGAACGGGGTCTCGCCTCTTGGCTTGGTGGCGGTGGTGCGGATGGACCACAACACGGACTGGAGCTCGTTGTGCCAGCCCCTGGCACAGGCCTCGAGCTTCTTCTTGAAGGTCCTGGTCTTGAGACCCCTCAGGACTTTCGCGTTGGCGCGTTCGGCCTGGCCGTTGCTCCTGGGGTGCGCCACGGAGGCATAGCAGATCTGCGTTCCAAGGTTAGCACAATATGTTTTGAAGAGATTGCTAGTGAACTGAGAGCCATTGTCCATGACGATGCGGTTAGGAACCCCAAATAGGCTTACGAGGCCCTTGATGAACTTGACTACCGACCCGGCTGGGATGGTGCGGACGGCTTCCACTTCAGCCAACTTGCTGAATTTGTCGATGGCGACGTAGAGGTAGCGGTAACCTCCAGGCGCTCGAGGGAATGGGCCTAGGATATCCAGCCCCCAGACCGCGAACGGCCATGAGAGCGGCATAGTCTGGAGGCCCTGAGCTGGCTGGTGGATCTGCTTGGCATGGAATTGGCAGGCCTCGCAGGATTTCACCAGCTCGGCCGTGTCGTTGAGTGCCGTAGGCCAGTAGAACCCGCTGCGAAAATCCTTGCCGACTAGGGTGCGCGACAACGAGTGGTGCCCGCAGTCTCCGCCATGTATGTCAGCTAGCAGCTCATTCCCCTGTTCCCTGGAGATGCATCATAGAGAAACAACATTTGTCCGCTTTCTGTATAGCTCACCGTCCTGGATGAAGTACGCCGTAGCCTGCCGGATACGCTCCGCATCTTCTTCCTTCTCCGACAACGTGCCTTGCGTCAGGTATGCCCTTAACTCCTCGATCCAGCACCCCTCCTGAGGCTGAGGTCGGGCCGCCAGCGAGTGCTCCCGAGGCTGGTGGCTGGGGGAGTTCCCCCTGAGGTGGCGCCCGTTCCGCAGGCGGAGGTGCTGCCGAAGGCTTGAAGAGCCGCTCCTCGAAGACGCCGGGCTCTTGGGGTAACCGCTTGGATGCTCTTTTGGCGATGTCGTCGGCCTCCTTGTTGGTGCCACGAGGCAAATGTTGTAGCTCCAGGCCCAGGAACTGCTTCTCCATTTTGCGTACCTCCGCAAGGTATGCCTCCGTGTGCTCATCCTTTGGCTCATACACCTTGTTGGAGAAGTTGACGAGGAGCTGCGAGTCTCCCTTGATGGTGAGGCATTTCACCCCCACGGCCACCACAGCCCTGAGGCCGGTGATGAGGCCTTCGTACTCTGTGATGTTGATGGAGACCTTCTCGCCCCGCTGGAAGCAGAGCTGCACGGAGTAGTAAAGCTTGTCCTGAGTGGGCGAGATGAGCACAGCTCCAGCCCCCGCGCCCTGTTGTGCGAACGCGCCATCGAAGTACACGACCCAGCTATCCGGCGCTTCACTCCCTAGCGAGAGGGATCGGTTCTCGCCGGCTTTGAGTTCCGGGGTGTCGGTCCATTCTGCCACAAAGTCGGCGAGTGCAGCCCCCTTGATGACCCTGGTTGTGCTGAACTCCAAGTCAAACGCTTGCAACTCGATGTTCAATTCGGTAGCCCTTCCCGCGGCATTGGGGCTCCTGGGTACTCTCTCCAACGGGTAAGCTGAGATGACCTTGATGGGGTGACCCTAGAAGTAGTGGCACAGCTTACGCGAGGCTACCAGGAGCGCGAGCCAGAGCTTCTGAGGCATGGGGTATCGTGCTCTCGCATCCCGTAGCACTGTGCTGACGAAGTACACCGGGTGCTCGACGAGGGCGGGAGAGCTGGCGGAGTCTTTGGCTCTCGGGGGCTGAGGTGTTTCCTATGGATCTCCAGCTTCAGGGGCTTGATGACTTGCCGGGGCAGCCGCTGTCTCAGGAGCATTGCATTGGTGTTGTGCATCCTCGTCCGGCTTGGCGGCTCCACCTGGCGGGCCCTTGACCTGGCGCTCCTCTCTGAGGGCCACCAGTGCCGCGCTGGTGGAGTGGGGTGTGGCAGACAGGTAGAGTACCAAGGGCTCGAGAGGACGAGGCGCCACCATCTCCGGCGGGCTGGTCAAATATCTCTTGTGGTCTTGAAATGCTAGGTCGGCCTCGGGGGTCCACTCGAATGAACCCTTCTTCTTCATCAGCTTTAAGAACGGCACGGCGCGCTCCCCCAGCCTGGAGATGAAGCGCCCTAGTCATGTCACGCAGCCTGCAAGCTTCTGCATCTCCTTGAGGGTTATTGGTGGGCTCAGGTCTTCGATTGCCTTGACCTTCTCTGGGTTGGCCTCGATCCCCCTGTGGGACACGAGGAAGCCCAGCAGCTTGCCGGAAGGGACACCAAACACACATTTATCCGGGTTGAGCCGCAAGTGCACCTGGCGCAGGCTCGCGAAGGTCTCCTCCAGGTCCTGAATCAAAGTTCTCGCCTCCCGAGACTTCACCACAATGTCGTCGATGTAGGCCTCAGCATTTCTCCCGAGCTGCCGCCCCAAGGCAATGCGCATCAGCCGCTGGAAGGTTGCTCCTGCGTTGCGCAGTCCGAATGGCATGCAAGTGTAGCAGTATACCCCGCACGGGGTCAAGAAGGCCGTTTTCTCCACATCTTCCACTGCCATCTTGATCTGGTGGTAGCCTAAGAACGCATCCAGGAAACATAGCAGGTTGCACTTGGCGGTGGAGTCGACAATCTGGTCGATGCACGGCAGTGGGAATAAGTGTTGAGGGCAGGCCTTGTTGAGGTTGGTGAAGTCGACACACATGCGCTCCTTCCCACCTTTCTTCGGCACAACGACCGGGTTCGCCAGCCACCCTGGGTACCGGACCTCGCGAATGACACCTGCTCCCTCCAGCTTGCAGGTTTCCTGAACGATGAAAGACTGCTTCTTCGCAGACTGTCGTCTCGCCCTCTGCTTCACAGGGCGCACGTTAGGGCATACCTTCAGATGATGCTCAATCACTCCTCTCGGGACCCCAACTAGCTGCTTGGGCTCCCAGGCGAACACTTCCTTGTTCGCCCGCAGGAAGTCCACCAACTCCCTTTCTTGATCTGGGGCGAGGTCGGCGCCTATAGTAAAGGTGGCGCCTGAGGCCCCGTCCTCGTCGACCGGTATTTGCTTCGTCTTGGCTTGACCTTGAGTGAATAGTTGCTTCTTCTTGGTCGGCGCATCCCCCTTGGCCCTGGGTACGGCCTTGTCGGCCGGGCAAGCTGCCGCCGAGGCCCTGAAAGCGAGTTTGAGCGCCGCCAAGGCTTCCTTGGTGTCTCCGGCCACGGTGAGGACACCCTTCCTCCCTGGCATCTTCATGAGGTTGTAGGCAGGATAAGTAGCTGCCATGAATTGGGCCAGCGCCGGGTACCCGAGGATGGCGTTGTACAATAAGTCGATGCGGGCGATGTCAAAGTCGATTAGATTGGTGCGGTAGTTGTCGCGTGTGCCGAAGGTCACGGGGAGACGGATCTGCCCCAGGGGGTTGGAGGAGCCGCCGCCGACCTCGGAGAAGGATTGCTGGGGCGGAGCCGCTCAAGTGGTACGTGAAGGAGGCTAAAAGCCTCCACAGAGAGCACGCTGAGGCCGGCGCCGCTATCGATCTGGGTCTTGGTAATGGCTACGCTGTAGACGGTGGGCGTGCAAAGCATTGGGAGCACACCCGAGCCGACGGTGGTGGCTGGGTGATCCTCCGAGTCGAAGGTCAGGTCGGCCATGGGCGCCGCCCAACCCGGGGGAGCCCCCTACTGCATGGAGGCGGCGCCAATCTAGCGAAAGAACGGCTTGGCGTGACGGTCCGAGGCGGAGCTTGCGAGCCGCCGAGGAGATCCGCGGCGACGAGGGGTGCAGGTCCCCCGAAGCGCGCGATGAAGAGGTCGCGCATCTCCCCCGAGGAGGGCACAGAAGATCTCGGTAGATGGAGGAGCCAGGCGCGCGGCACGCCAGCGAGGGCCATGGGGAGCCAGTTGGCCATGGCATTATCACTGCCCCCGGCCTCTAGGACGGCCTCCTCGTACGCATGCAGGAAGGCCGCCGGATCCACCGCACCATCGTAGCGCGGCAGCATCTCCGGCTTGAACTTGTGCGGCCACCGCACCCGCCGCAGGGCGGGGGTGAAGGCTCGGAGCCCCACGGCGCTGCTGAGGGCGCCCGTCGATCCAGTCGGAGAAGCGGCAGCATCCATGAGAGCGGGTCGGTGAAGCGAAGCCGTCGGGGGGGCGAAGCTTCGGCGCACCCCTACCTAGCGCGCAAAATATCGGATTACGGGTTCCGGCAAAACCCTTGAGGTTCGAACACTGGGGTGCGCACTAAGATCTCTCCTCCCTCTAGCTCGCACGCATCATGATCTCACGGCCTAGCTCGACGAACCCAAAGAACAAGGGGACACAAGATTTATACTGGTTCGGGGCACCATTGTCGTGTAATACCCTACTCCAGTGTGGTGTGGTGGATTGCCTCTTGGGCTATGGTTGAACAGTTACAAGGGAAGAACAGCCTCCTGAGGAGAGGCGTTCTTGTGCTTGGTGAGCTGGTGTGGCTGAAGATGATCTGAATCAGTTCGACTCCTCTCCCAGGTCAGTTGCTAGCTACGGTGGTGGCTAGCACTATTTATAGAGGCCCTGGTCGTCTTCCCAAATATTGAGCGGGAAGGGATCCCACAACAGCCAAGTTTGATGGGGGACAACTAGTACAAGTTATCCTGACAAAAGTAGTCTTCGCCTGCCAAAGGCTCTGGTGGTGACGTCATCTTGGGCTCCACAATGACCTCCATCTTGCCGTCCTTCTGGTCTTGGTCTTGTTTCACCGATATGGAAACCTTTGCTTGATGCCTCGGGACTCCTCGCCTCCGCTTTCCCCTTTAGCACCAAAGAGGAAACAAGGACACTGTGCGTGCTGGCGCCCTCCTGGCGCTCTCCTGGCCTTGGTCGTCATGGCTTATGTCATAGGAACCTCGCGAGGTTCCCCTTGCCTTGATCTCGCCGCCCCTCGCGTGCCACCCTAGTGAGGCTACCCCGAGGAGGTCTTGTGTCATCCGCCTCGCAAGGCTTGGCCCCTCGCGAGGGTCTTGAGTGTTTGCTGGTGAAGATGGGCCGTACGGGTCCGCTGGTGGAGCCACGGCGTGGGCCGCAGGCAGGCAAGTCTAGGGACCCCCGTTCCCAGAACGCCGACAGTGGTTCTCTCCCAGAAAATGAGTAGTGGAAGTGTAGGCATGTTCTGATGGCTCTCTCCATGGATGGAGGACGGGTGGAGGGGTATATATAGCCTGCACACAAAATCTAGCCGTTACACACAATTCACCAAACTCGGTGGGACCGAATCGAGAAACTCGGTCAGACTGATATGGTTCAAAATGTGAACTTTAGAGTTTTCGGTGGGACCGACATGATCAACTCGGTGGGACTGATGTGCTTGGGTTAGGGTAAAACCTCAACTCGGTTTGACCGATTACACAAACTCGGTGAGACCGATTTTGGTAATGAGCAAAACAGAGAGTTGGTCAAGCAAACTCGGTGGGACCGACTGCATATCTCCGTGAGACCGAAATAGTTGCAACAGGCAACAGAGAGTTTGCAAGCCCATCTCGGTGAGACCGAGATCCCATCGGTGAGACCGAACTAATTAGGGTTTCTGGCAGTGGCTATGTCAAGTGAACTCGGTGGCGGTGGATAGATCAAATCGGTGGGGCCGAGTTTCAGTTTAGGTTTAGGACATATGTGGAAATGAGAAAGTGCTTGAGGTCTTTGGAGCATATCACTAAGCACTTTGAGCAAGCAAGCCATTATGCAACACCTCATCCACTTTTAATAGTATTGGCTTTCCTATGGACTCAATGTGATCTTGGATCATTAAAATGAAAATGTAGGGTCTTGAGCTTTTGCCAATGTTTTTCCTTAGCATCATTGAAGGGGTTCCACAACCTCTTGTCCTGCCACTCAAATTTTGAACTCATCTGAAATATACTAGATATAGGTATTAGTCCAACAAGAGATATGTTGACATTAATTACCAAAATCACAAAGGGAGCACTTGTGCTTTCAACAAGTTCTACCCGTAAGGCGCGGCTGTCGAGCCCTGCCTGGCAGCCACCCTTTTGTATAGGCCTTGCCTCAGTTGCATGTAACCCCTTGTACAAACCTAGGTGCAGACCCTGAGCAACAGAGAAATAAATGAAGCGCTAGGGGCCCCTGACAAGTTGCATGCATGCATAAGCATTTCATGAGCATTGCATATGCATATAGCACTACTGCAGGATGGTCCAAATGCGACAGTCGAACCAGAGACCCTTCGACGAAACTGTGTGCGATGCAATAATCGCAAACGGTGGTGTAAAAAACCATCAAAAAAGGTGCAAAACGTTTGCGATGGCAGCGACATCAAACACGGTTCATATTAGGTTTGCATGTGTGATGAGTGGCAAATGGTTAATCCAGAAGAACTGTTTACGATGATGCGGAACAACAGAAACGGGCAGCCAGATGAGGTTGTGTGCGATATATGGCATACAGTTCACTAGGATGAACTATGTGTGATTAGGCAACACAGTGGAAACAGTTCAACTGAACAAGATGTGTGTGATACGCGGCAAACAGGTCTGTAATCAGAAATGTGTGCGAAGACATATAATAACACAGACGATTGCTGCTAGTAAGCCATGTGATTTGCTTTGTCTACAGAAGAATAACATGTATATATATAACTGAAATAAACATCTAATTACATAAGTCACTATACAGATCATTTGCACACACCTCAATAAATTGCATGCATTCTAAAGTAGGAGAAACGATCGTCTAGTTATCTACTTCTTGTGACGCTCCCGCCACTGCTCTGTGGCTCGATCCCTCGTCTGGGGCAGGAACAAGACACTTCCTCATGTCAACGATCCTCCTGTACATCTCGTAGCTTGTGTACGCGTCCTTGGCCGCGTACTTGACATGTTGTTCATCCAGTCTCTCATGTCAAACACTGTGCCAGGCGATCTCGTCCTTCTTGCCCTCATCCTTCATCTTCATGTAGTAGGGGTTGATGATGACCGAGGCGAGGTCAACCAGTGAGTTCAATTTGTTATTGTCGCTGCCCCACACCTTGTAGTGGTGCTGGATGTTGACAAGATTCGGGCATTTCAAGCCCGAAACCTTGAGCGCTTTTAGATCGTTGGTGGTGTCCACCATAGCGAAACTATAGTCGGAGCTGTTGATAAACCTGAAGAAATGCTCACAAGGCCTTGTGGCCAGGTGGTAGTGGTAGATGAGGACATCATGTCGCACACACAACTGGGCGACGTCAACTTTTTGATCGTGCCCGGCACGACCGATGGTGTACTCGAGGTCGAAGCCAACCACTTCGTACTTGTCCTCGACAAGGAACTGCTCCATAGTTTGGATGGAGCTCTCCACCGACATCAGATCGTTCATGTAAACCACAGAGAGGGCCTTCCCCCCTCACGTTGTCGGCGTTCTGGGAATGCGGTACCCAGACTTGCCTACCTGCGGCCCACGGCGTGGCTCCATCAACGGCTTGGTACGGCCCAGCTTCGACATCAACAACTCAAGACCCTCGCGAGGTGCCATGCCTCGCAAGGCGGATGACACCAAGACCTCCATGAGGGGCCGCCTCCTCAGGCTGACTCCCGAGGAGTGGAGATCTCAATGCAAGGATCACCTTGTGAGGTCCAGATGACGTGAGCCATGACGACCAAGGCCAGGCGGGCGCCAGCGGGTGTAGTGTACCAGTTTCCTCTTTGGTGCTAAGGAGGCAAGCGCAGGAGCGGAGTCCCGAGGAATCAGACAAAGGTTTCCATTCTGGTGCAACAAGACCAAGACCACCAGGACGGCAGGACGGAGGTCATCGCCGAGCCCACCACGGCGTCATGACCAGAGGCCTTTACAGGCTAAGACTACTTTTGTCAGGATAGCATGTACTGGCTGTCCCCCTTTGAATTTGGCCATTGTGGGATCCCTTCCCGCCTACATTTGGGAAGAGGACCAAGGCCAGTATAAATAGGACCTAGCCACCACCATAGAACGGGGCAGATCGTTCAGATCATCCTCTCACCCACAACCTCGCTCGAGCCCAAGAACACCTCTCCTCTTGAGGTTGTTCTCCCACTGTACTAGTTCATCCTCGGCCCCTCGAGGCCAATCCACCACAATGCAGGAGTAGGGTTTTACATCGCAAGGTGGACCGAACCTGGTTAAATTGTTGTGTCTCTTTTCCATTCAATTCGTCGAGCTAGGCCGGGAGATTAGTGAGAACGCAGACTGGGGAGGATGAGTTCTTTGCAAGAACCCCAGCGTTCGAACCTCTCAAGGGTCTGCGGAACCCAAAATCTGACATTTGGCGCGCCAGGTAGGGGTGCGTCGGAGCCTCTCTTCCGCTGGTCGACTCGCCACCGCTCCACCGCTTCCATGGCTGAGCGTCGGGCCACCCTTGCAGCTCGCGTCGCCCAGACAGCGCCTACTTGCGGGCCTCCCCTCTGTTCTCCATCGCGTGCCGCCAACGCCGCTACCGGCCCGGCGAGGCACGAACAGCAAGCTTCGTCGCTGCACCCCTCTGTGCGGTGTGATGGCCGCACCACCACCCCATCGATGACTCCGGCTGATTCATCATCCCATGCTTGTCGTGGCCCGGCAGACGCGCAGGCTGCATTTCTCATGGCGTGCGAGCTCATGCACTATCGCCTCGTCGATGACCTCTACGAAGACTGGCTGGACCGCATCGCGGAGCTTGTCAGCGTCGCCGGGGGCTCTTTTTCACCGTCTCTCTCGCTGCCTCGCCCGCCGCCTGCTGCAGGTGACGTGGCCCACGGAGCACCTCCTCCACCTACCCGTCAAGACGTCGCCCTCGAGCCGAGGCGCGAGGCCCCGCGGCACGACCCGCCGCGCAGAGCACCGGCGTGTGAGGAAGAAAGCTTCCAGGTGGTCCAGCAGCCGCAAGAAGATGCTCGTGCTCTCCCAGCACCACCACGTCAAGACTGTGCGCCGCTTGCAGTGGTGGCACATGAGCGCCAGGATTAGGCTCCACCTCCACGACGAGCTCCTGTGACAACAGTAGGTTGTCGTGCCTTCACTCCCGAGCTACGCAACATCATCTGGACGGGGAAGTTCAAGCCCGACCTGCCTCCATGCTACGATGGCACCCCCGAACCTGCTAAGTTCCTGCAGCTCTACGAGCTGAGCATCGAGGCGGCCAACGGTGATGAGAAGTTTATGGCGAGCTGGTTTCCCATGGCCCTTAAGGATGGCGCGCGCTCGTGACTCCTGAACCTGCTCGATCTCCTCTGGGGGTGAAATGCAAGAGCGTTTCGTCGCCAACTTCTAGGGCACCCGCGACCGGCTGCCGGCTGCGGGTGACCTGCCGCGCATCAAGCAATAGCCAGGGGAGACCTTGCAGAAGTACATCTAGCGCTTCAACAGTGTTCACCTCAAGATCCCCAAGGTATCGGATGAGGCCATCATCTCGGCATTCACTAATGGCGTCCACGATGTCAAGATGAAGGAGGAGCTCGCCATACACGAGGACATATGGACGGCCCTAGAGATGTTCAACATGGCAACCTAGTGTGCGAGAGCTGAGGAGGGTCGCCTCTACCTCCTGGAGCTCTTGGGGGCTGACCCAGAAGACAAGAATGCCAAAGTCAAGGACGTGAAGTGCAAGGGACCGGTCGTGCTTGCATCCGAACCAGAGATGAAGCGCGGCTGCGACCACCCGGAACCATACAAGGGCAGCCGCCCATTCCGCGTCTTCCACAACATGCACAGCCAAAACACCAACAACTGTCAGGAGCTCAGGGCCATCTGCGAAGGGTGCCTCGGTCGTCGCCCCGAGCACAACGATCGAGGCTACGGCCGTGGAGGAGGCCGAAGTGGAGGACGCTGGGATGACCGCGGCCCTCCCTAGGAGTGGCGCGATCAGCCTCGTGAGGAACGCTGGTAGGGCCAGCCTCGCGAGGGCCCCTGGAGGGACCAGCCTCATGAGGACCGTCCCCAGGGCAACGATGGCCTCCCTCCGCTGCGACCACCACCAAGAAGGAACGACGACCACCACCAGGACGAGGGGGCTGGGGGCTTCCAGGAGCCTTGTGCCATCGCCTACATCCTGGGCTGCGCTCAGGCCCCTGCCTCTCATCGTATCTTCAAGCAGTTTGCCCATGAGGTGAAGGCCCTCCCCAAGCTCCAGGCTATGCGTCCGCTCAGGTGGTCCAAGTGCACCATCACATTCAGCTCATCCGACCAGCTCAACTGTGCGGCAACTGCTGGTGCCCTCCCGATGCTCTGCTCACCCGTCATCAGCAACGTCCTCATCACCAAGACCCTCATCGATGGCGAAGCGGTCATAGGGCACTTGGAGATGTTTGACCGCCTCCAAGTGCCCTATGACCAGATGCAGCCCACCAAGCCTTTCTCAGGGGTAACCCACGGCTCCACCACCCCGATAGGGCAGATCCGCCTCCCTGTCACCTTCGGCAAGCGCGACAACTACCGCAGGGAGCTCATCGACTTCGACGTCGCCCACATCCATCTTCCATACAATGCCATCCTTGGTTATCCGGCCCTGGCCAAGTTCATGGTAGTGACTCATTATGGTTACAATGTCCTCAAGATGCCAGGAAGCCGCGACGTCATGACGGTCGCCTGCGAGGAGAAGGATGAGTGTGCTCTCTCGAGCGCGGCTACCAGGATGTGGCAGTCGAAAACCTAGATGATGAAGGTGCCATCTACCCTCCTGAGGCTGTCCCCAAGAAGAAGAAGCAGCTGCTCCGCCAAGAGCCTCAAGAGAATGGGGTGTCCTGTGGAACCACCTCAGTACCTGCGCCCACGGACAGGGCGCCTCCCTCTATCACATAGGAAGGCGCGCCCGGCGCCCCTCTCAGGCTGAGCTCAGGGGCTCTCCTCTGGAGGGCCTCTGACCTAGCCAACGTCACGAGGGAGGCCCTCGGGCACCATGTGGAGGCATGCTTCAGCGCGCGCTTCTGCCAGGAGGGCACAAGGCAACGGGTGCCAGGTGCTCAGGAGTTCATCACCAAGGCGACCGAGGAGCTTCAGAGGCGAGAGCCATGCGCGGCGACCGCCTCCCACCACCCGGCACGACTCCTTGTCCTGGCAAGGACAGCGAGCTGCGCGCCTGTGTCTACATCCCTGGGCTCAACAGGGCCGCATCTCAAGAGCGCTTCTGGCCATCACGTGCTAGCCGGTGTGAGGGTCCCCCTCACAACTACGTTTGCATGCCTTTTGGCTTGCCGAACGTGGCTGTTACATTCCAGCGCCACATGCGGAGCATCCTGGTGGCTCAGGAGGCCAGGGACCAGGCGGTCCTGACGGAAATGGTGACGGTTCTTCACGAGCCTCCCCGGCCTCCAGAGCCTCCCGAGGTTCAGGACCTAGACGACTCATGAGGAGCGACTTCTTCAGCACGTGTCTTCAGCTAGTTCAACATCTCTTCAGCAATGGTGCCAGGTGACATTTTCTGGTTTATTCAGTTGGGGGCGCCCTCGGGCTGCATTATTCCCAAGCCGCGTGGGCCCGTCCCTACGGCATGTATCGTTTTGCGTCTATCAAAACTAGCTCTACTCTATCCATGAGATGATTTATGTTATCGCCCACTTGCCTGGTGTTTATTGCCCTTCGCGGCCTCCCGCGTTGCTGACCAGCCTCTTGCTCATCCCGCAACGGAGGCTAGACATGCTGGCACAGCGCTTGTGCTCGGGTGTGTCCCTGCAACGCTGGCAAATCTGAGAGATGAAGCTCTGGCTCGCGGCCTGCCCCGCGCACGTCACCTCACCAGATCCTCAATGCCTTCATCTTCTTGCGGAAATATCAGCGGCAGGGCAGCAAGCGCGCTTACTAGTTATGCTCTCCTGTCGGACTAACCCACAGGAATCCCTGGAGTTTGGCTGCAGGCGGCCCCGCCGGCCGTCCCTTTTTCACGCAATTCGCTCGCATGTTAAAGGGGGGGCTCCTGAGCACCACGCCTCAGGAGCTCCTACTGACTCTCAAGCCCTCGCTCCCTGGCCTTGACCACGGCATAGCGACCTGGCATACCAGCGGCAGCTGAGCCTCGCTCGAGGGTGAGGACCCGAGGATGTAGAGCACTTAGATGAGTGGGGAAAGTGAAGGCCGGCGTGAACCCTACCTGGAAGCATCACCGCTAAAGCACAATCAGGCGTCGCGCAAGGGCATCACCGCAGGCTCATTAAGATAAGTCACATATACATATCAGCGTGAACCCGCTGTCCGGAATTTCGACTCTCGCAATCTCGCTCCGGCAATGCCACTTTCCTTTTGGGCCTTCAGGGAGCTGCTTGCACGCCAAAGGGGACCTCTTGAACATCGCGCCTCAAGAGCTCTTACCGGACCTTGGGCCGCCCACCTCCTGGCCTTGACCACGGCATCGCGACCTAGCATACCAGCGAAGGCTGAAGCCTACATGGGGACTGGGACCTGCCGGCCTAGAGCGCTAAGCTACCACGAGAACGAAAAGGGTGAACAATGCCGAAGCGAGACACATAGCTGCAACCCTATACTAGGAGTAGTAAACATCGTAGCAAAAGCATTACACTTTTCTATACATACCCCCACGGGGTTTGTCTCAATTCCTCACAGGGAAACAAAAGAAGGAAGCTTCAAGGAACCCCGGCTGCTGGGTATCACCGATGATGCTGAGTGGACGCCGCTGCCGTGCTCTGGGCACGGCGAGAGCTCGGTGGCACGTAGTTGTCGTCACTCAACTCTAGAGAATCTCTAGGCTCGGGAGAGTCGCTGGACTCCCAGGAGTCGTCACTGCTGCTGGAGGAGCTATCGGCGAGACCAAAGGCGGGCTCGACGCCCGCAGCCGCTCCATGCAGGCTGCTTCCCCCAGGGCAGCACTCCAGGTGACGGCCCTCCTCGTCGAAGACCTCGAAGAAGAACGTGGAGGCGCCATCGTACTCGAAGTGGATGGAGAGGGGCCCCTCTGCACGACAAGCGCGGGCGACCTCGCCCCATCCTCTGGTCATGAAGATTTTTCCCGGGGGGACAACCTCGACCTCCGCCCCCGTGGCCAAACTGCAGTACCCGGCTTGCTGCAGCCACAGCTCAAGTGGCCCTCTCGGCGGCATCTCCTCGACAAAGAACCACGGGAACTGGATCCACGTGCGCAGTGGCATCACCGCCCACACCATGAATTCGCGCGAGGAGCCTTTGGTCTGGGTTCGCAGGCTGGCTGCCTGTGCAGCCTCAGCCTGGCCACCATGGCCATGGCCCGCCCGGCGCTGGGCACCGCTGCCCTCACCGAAGCCTTGCGCGCGAGCATATAGAGGGAGTGGGAAGCCAGGCGGAGGCCACTCATACCAAGGTTGCGTCACCTCTGGCTTCTCGCAGGCATCACGAGGGCGACTGAGCCTCTTCTTTGGTGGGAGCGGCCCCAGCTCCTGCCGGGGCGTTTTTGCCTTCTCTGCTGCGAAGAATCTCCTGATCGGCGCCATGGATACTGCAGCAATATGATGGGACATTGAAGAAGAAGAAGGAGCGGGTGGCAAGAAGATGTTGATGAGCAGAGGGGGCTCCGCCCCTCTACTCATTTATAGCCGGAAGGAGGCCAACAGCCGGCCTCCACGACCCCACGCAATGATGGTTTTTCTCTGCATGCAGCTGAGTCTCGTCAAGTCGAACGGTTGCCGAGGCAGCATGGGGAAGTGGAGACACCCATGTCCCATCAATCGCCATGTGTCGACCGATGCCACAGGCGGTTAGGGCCCACGGTGCTCCGCACTTGCCCTTTGGCTTTGCCTTGAAGCCAAGTCCGAGCGCGCCTTGGGCCCGGGGGATACTGTCGGCGTTCTGACAACGGGGGTACCCAGACTTGCCTGCCTGCAGCCCACGGCGTGGCTCCATCGAAGGCCTGGTACGGCCCAGCTTCGACATCAACAACTCAAGATCCTCGCGAGGGGCCAAGCCTCGCGAGGCGGACGACACCAAGACCTCCACGAGGGGCGGCTTCCTCATGATGGCTCCCGAGGAGCGGAGATCTCTATGCAAGGCTCACCTTATGAGGTCCAGATGACGTGAGCCATAACGACCAAGGCCAGGCGGTCGCCAGCGGGCGCAGTGTACCAGTTTCCTCCTTGGTGCTAAGGAGGCAAGCGCAAGCGCGGAGTCCCGAGGCATCAGCCAAAGGTTTCCATTCCGGTGCAACAAGACCAAGACCGCAAGGACGGCAGGATGGAGGTCATCGCCGAGCCCACCATGGTGTCACGACCAGAGGCCTTTGCAGGCAAAGACTACTTTTTTCAGGATAGCATGTACTGGTTGTCCCCCTTTTAATTTGGCCGTTGTGGGATCCCTTCCCGCCTACATTTGGGAAGAGGACCAAGGCCACTATAAATAGGACTAAGCCACCGCCATAGAAGGGGACGGATCATTCAGATCATCCTCTCACCCACCAGCTTGCTTGAGCCCAAGAACACCTATCCTCCTGAGGTTGTTCTCCAACTGTACTAGTTCATCATCAGCCCCTCGAGGCCAATCCACCACAAAGCAGGAGTAGGGTTTTACACCGCAAGGTGGCCCAAACCTAGGTAAACTGTTGTGCCTCTTTTCCATTTAGTTCGTCGAGCTAGCCCAGGAGGTTAGCGAGCAGGCAGATTGGGGAGGACGAGTTCTTCACGCGCACCCCAGAGTTCGAACCTCTCAAGGGTCCGCGGAACATGAAATCCGACACATGTGGGTGTCCACTACGTGATGCATGGTGAACTACCTGCCGTTGTTGTCGTTGGCCCCTGGGAGCGCCATTGGAGCCACAGGGAGTGCCATTGGACCCGCTGGATGTCCTCTCTGTATGTGTTGTCATGGGTGTGCTTATTGTGTCGTTTGACACGAGAGATGAAGGTAAATGGCCGCAGGAATAAAAGGGGGCTGGACGGCCTGGATTCTCGGCGCGTCCGCATGTAGTTTTTTGCAGCGGGTAACTGCATCGTCGCGCCGCGCCCGTTGCAATCGCATGCACACGAATGTGCATGATCATGAGCCGGCCCCAAACACTGGCAGCGCGGGTGGAGGGACGACGGCAGAGCACTCGGAGGGACGCGAGAGCAGAGCGCGCGCGACGGGATGCGAGCAGAGCGCGCCGCGGCCCCCTCAACCGCAAGTAACCACACGCATAGAGCAGCTGAACACGCAGGAAATGGTCGCCTACAAGCCGGCTGACAGTTGCGTCGCTGCGTAGAGAGCGGCCGTGTGCTACTACCTCCGTCTTGGTCTATAGTCCCCTTTATATTATGTGCCATACTTTGCCCTTAAATTTAACCAACCAAAATTTGTCGGCATCCTGGGAATGGGGGTCCCCAGACTTGCCTGCCAGCGGTCCACGGCGTGGCTCCACCAGCGGCCCTGTACGGCCCATCGTCACCGGCAAACACTCAAGACCCTCGCGAGGGGCCAAGTCTCGCGAGGCGAACGACGCAAGACCTCCTCGGGGGCGGCCTCACCAGGCCGGCTGGCGAGGGGCGGAGAGATCAAGGAAAGGGGCACCTCGCGAGGTTCCTGTGACGCAAGCCATGGCGACCGGGGCCAGGCGGGCGCCAGCGCGCACAGTGTCCTCGTTTCCTCTTTGGTGCTAATGAGGCAAGCACATGCGAGGAGTCCCGAGGCATCAGGCAAAGGTTTCCATATCAATGCAACGAGACCAAGACCAGCAGGACGGCAGGATGGAGGTCACCATGGAGCCCAGGACGGCGTCACCACCAGGGCCTTTGGCAGGCGAAGACCACCTTTAGTCAGGATAACTTGTACTAGTTGTGTCCCTTCAAATTTGGCTGTTGTGACATCCCTTCCCACCAGTATTTGGGAAGAGGACCAGGGCCTCTATAAATAGGACTAGCCAGCACAGTAGGAGGCAACGGATCCGATGACCATTCAGATCATCCTCATCCACACAAACTCACCAACCACAAGAGCACCACTCCTCTGGAGGCTGTTCTTCCCTTGTAACTGTTCATCCTCAGCCCAAGAGGCAATCCACCACACCACACTGGAGTAGGGTATTACCCCACTTCAGTGGCCCGAACCAGTATAAATCTTATGTCCCTTTTTTCTGCGAGTTCGACGCGCTGAGCCTTGAGATTGCGGTGAGGGGGAGTGCTTGGGGGAGGAGAGATCTTCATGCGCACCCCAGTGTTCGAACCTCGAGGGTTTTGCCGGAACCCGAAATCCAACATTTGGCGCGCGAGGTAGGGGTGCGCTGAAGCCTCTCTTCCATAGTAGACCCACCAGCACTCTGCAGCACCGATGCCGGCGACCCGAGGGACGACGCCGGCCATTGGGCAGCTTGGCCAGCCCGGGCGGCGTCGTCCGCCCAAGAAGACCTCAACCCTGCGCTCCAGGCGGCACGCGCACCGGCAAACGCTGCGGGGCGCGGGCGGCGCAGTCCGACGTCGTCCACCCTTACTCCGCGGCACGCGCGGGCCACCGCAAGGGCCTCAAGCTACGCTGTGGCGACGGTGCCGCACACCCGACATGAACAAGCAAACATGAGGGCCGCTCTCACAGCGGCGCGTGAGCTGCTGCGATGCCGACTGATGAAGAGTGGCCGAGATGCGCTGCTGGGGCACGTTGCTGAGCTGTTGGACGCCGCAGCCAGGGGTACGTCGCCTTTCTGCTCCTTGCTTACGCCTCAGGTCACGACCAGACTACATGGTGGGCCTCGTCGCACCCGCGTGCTCCCGGGTGCACCAGGAGGTTTGGTCGGCATCAACGCGACCAGTGGCACCGGACACCCAACCGCACCTGTGCCTCCCCCGATGGGCGCAGGCGTGAGTGTTGCCACCCACGGTCCCGGCAGGATCCCGCCCTACCATCCTCAGAGCGGCGCGCCGGGCTGGGCGACATGTAGCGCGGGGCACTTCAGGGAGGTTTCCGGGGCGACAGCTCCGGAGGCCTATGTGCTCCGTATGATGGACCAGGAGTACACGCCGGAAGATGACCCCGGCACGTTCCTCGAGCCGTGTTGAGAAGAGGAGACGCTAGAAGTTGAGGCCTTCCAGGAGCTACTCGGGAACCTCGCCGACCATGCCGATGACAACAGCTACTTGGTACCACTAATCTCCCAGGAGCAGGCTTACGCTAACCATGGGTCTCCAGTGAATCAGGTCAGAGCGGTGGACGACGGCCCGAGCATGGCAGCCCCCCTTTCACCAGGGGAGGTGCACTGGGGGCTGCGTGGGAGGAGCCAGGAGCAAGGCCCCTCCCCGCGTCGCACGGAGCAAGGCGTCGCCCGGAGGTAGGTCCTCTGCCGGTGAGGCACTGGCGAGCCTTCCCCCCGGCAGAGGGCGCGTGGTCGCCGAGGGCGCTGCTAGCGTCCCCTTTGCCCCTTGGCATCGTCCTAGTTTCCGAACGTCCCAACGCTGGTCGAGGGTGGCACAAGGCAGGGCCCTCGTCTGGTGATCTGAAGCAATGCTCACGCCTGTGAAGGTCTTCGCTCGTGACACCCTCACGTAATAATGAGTGGGGCTGTACATGCCCCGGAGTCTCCGGAGTGCCGCCCTCGGGCCTCGGGGGCTCCCGCCCACGTCCTAGTGGAAGCACCATGCTCCGCGCTGGCCGTCGACACTGTCCCCCAATGACTATGGTCAAAGCCAGTGAAAGCACTTAGCTCCGTGCTGGTGGGAAGACAAGAAGACTAGCTAGGTGCCGGACACGGCCATTTGCTTTTGACCTCTTTTCTGTAGCTCAGACTTGCAGCCTTTGATCTTGAATTTGAATTTGTATTTTCGGTTGGCAATCATGGGGGGATCCTTTTTCGTTTGTGTTGATTTTGTGAGTTTCTCGATTCGCGTTTCGTTTGGGATTTGCGTCCGCTATCTCCCCCGCCCCTCCGAGCACCTCGCGAACGGGGGCTAGTAGCGGCGCACACACACTACGCGCGCACCTCCCTATTACTGGTGCTTGCTCCTCGCGAGGCCCTCTCGGGTGGACCGGCGGACCCCTCAGGCAACCAAAACCTCGCGAGCTCATGAGGGGCTCCCCTCAGAAGGAATGCACATCTGCAGCCGCCAAATCAGTTTGAAGCCCGACCGAACCAAAGTAAGTTATGGCAGCGACCCCGCAAGGGGCTCGTAGGCACACAAGAGCATGTTTTTTAACCTGGCCTAAGGAATAAAATGGTAGTCTATTTTACATAAGGGGCTCCCCCTTTCCAAAATGCTCTTACAATGTGAAGGGCCGGACCCAAGCTATTGCGTGCAGGTTCAAAACGAAGGAGCGCGGGCTCAGTCGGACATGGCGCCCACCTCATCTCCCGAACCGCTCCCGGATAGACTGTTGGTGCCGTTGCTGACATTATCTTCGCCGTCATTAACCACGGCGCCCTCGTTTGCCGCAACCACCACCGCTTCGTTGTCAGAAGCAAAGGCCCTAACTAGAGCGTCCACCTTGTCGTTCACCCAGCGGGCTAGGTTGCCCCGCATGGCCTCAGGCACTGGGGCAATAGCGGCGTCAAAGTCAAAGTCAGGATTGGTGTTCAGGAGATGGCTGAAGACGCGGGAGAATGCGCGCCCGAGAAGGCCTCGGCTCTTTTTGTCCACAAGCTCGCGAGCCCCCCCAGCACGGCTCTCCAGGCACGTCACAACATCAGTGAAGAAGCGGAGATGGCTGGCGTAATCCTCGGCATGGGGATGAGGGGCATGCTCATCGCAGATGGTACCAAGCGCCTGGTTGGCCTTCGTCCCGAGGTCCCGAAGCATGGGAGCGTGCTCGCGCAGTAGCTGTCTGCCGGCGAAGTGCCTCCTCCCTGCTCTGCTGTGTGAAGGACTCGGCGCTGGCAACCCGCTGCTGAAGAGAGAGCAGCTCAGCACGTGCGGAGGCCGGCTCGGCCTGCACAGAGGTCAGGGCGGCCGAGGCGGCTTCCTTGCGCTGTTCTGCTTCAGCCGGCGCTGACTTGAGGGCAGTGGTCCTGCCCACAGCTTCGGCTCCCACAAGCACCAGCTTCAAGTCGTACCTACCAACAAGGACCGCGCGAGCCTCGGCCACCCGGCGGTCGACCTCCTCCTGAGCCTTGGCCTCACACGCACCGACGACATCCTCTCCTTGGGCGACCTGGCGCTCCCTCGTCTCCAACCGCTCGAGCTCGAGGGGCTGCGCTTCGTGGCCTCCAGCAGCAGTGCTTCTTCGCGCTTCAAGATCTCCCCCTCGTCGGACGGTGTGCCCTTCATCGGCGCTAAGGCGGCTTTGCGCGCCTCCACCTACTGCTCCAAGGAGGCATTCAAGGCCTGGAGATCGGGCCTGCGCTCCTCGGCAATCGCACGGCGACAGTCTGCCTCCCTGGCCTCCTCCAAGGCTCGGGCACTGGCCTCGCGCGAGGTTGCCAGGGATAACTCGGCCTTCGCATTGGCGTGCTCACGTTGGAGGCACCCGAGATTGATGGCCACCTTTAGTTGATGCCACTCCTCCACCAGCCCGAGACCCTCGGCTTCAAGGCGCACGTCAACATCCACGAGTTCTCCGCCGAGCCGGCTCATCGCGCCCATTGCCTCCTGAAAGAGCTTGTGGCGGACGACACTCCGCTCGTGCGCAAACTTAAGCGTGCGACCGGGTCCGTCCCACACAGCGGGGGTTGCCAACGGGATCCGAAGCGGCTCACCCCCTTTCGGCAGGGGGCTGGGGGCTGGTACCTTCCGGGTCGCCGACCAGGCTTCGGCAGGGGCCCAGATGGGTTGAGGCCCGTTGTTCGAAGAAGAAGCCAGGATCGAAGTCATCCAGCCACCGTCCATAACCAGAGGAGGAGCCCTTGGCACACTTGCCGCACCCCAGGCGAGGCCACGAAGGAGAGACGGCAAAGGCGTGGGCTCGAGGCGCCGGGCTAACGTGTTCGCCTCTCCGGCCGACCTCGCGCCAGGTGCGGCATGCCGGCTTAGGGCGCTCAAGGCCAGCGGGGGATTCGAGGCCGGAGGAGGTTGACTCCCGAGAGACTTCGCCGCCTTAGCAGAAGGGACCCTGAGGAGACACAGTCAGGAGGGGAAGCAGCACTCAAGACATTACAAAGATAAGGTGCTC
This sequence comes from Triticum aestivum, assembly GCF_018294505.1. NCBI lineage: Eukaryota > Viridiplantae > Streptophyta > Magnoliopsida > Poales > Poaceae > Triticum > Triticum aestivum. The sequence goes on along the minus strand of NC_057814.1, from coordinate 318,644,390 downwards.
ACTCGTCTATGGCAATGTACTTCCTCTGCTTCAACGGCCGAAGGGAATCACTGTTGCAGCTTGGAGACCCTTTCCTCTTGCAGAGCGCATTGAATTCCAGGCGTAGCCGGCCGAAGCCTTGGATGCGGGAACAGCACAGGGCGCGGCTGGTGAGGCGCCCGAGGAGACGACCTCGGGAGTGCTGGGCGGAGGGGAGCCGTCGGGCTCCGCCTCGTGATGGCCTGCTGAGCCCTCGGAGGCTTCGGCCTCGGGAGCAGCGGATCGCCTAGCCCCCTCAGCGGTCACCCTAGGGCAAGAGTCACAGGCTCCCGGGGATGGCACCTCGGGAGCCTCGAGCGGTGTCGACGCCTCAGCACCCGCGCCTCCGGTCTCCAGCAGTGCTCGCCCCCTGCATCCACTCTTGGGGTGAGTTCGGCGCTGACGGCAAAGAGGGGAACCACGGAGACAGGGTTCTCACGGGGCCCTTCAAGGCCGACTGGACGCAGCCCCATTCATTGAAGGGGGGCATTTGCCCCGCGAACTCCACCATGTTTGAGCAGCAGTACAAAAGATAGCCCTCCTGCGGCATATCACCTGGCGAGGGGTCACCCGTCAGGACCTCGAGGTCCGTTCTTCGCGCCTCGTGCGGAAGCCCCGACTCCTAGAGCCTCATGCGATCCTGGTCGCTGGACAGGGCCCACATCGGTCGGGAATGGCGCTGGAGTGGGGCGACCCGGTGCCGGAGGAACTCGTTCATCACCATGGGCGCAGTCACGCCGAGATCTTTCAGCCTCTTCAATCGGAGCCAGACGAAGGCAAGGCATGGGTCCGCGAGCTTCTTGTGGCCCCAGCCGGAGCTGGGAGCGGCGGGCGCCAAAGGGGGCGAGAGCAGGGGGCTGAGCACACCGACGTCCACAAACACCCACCGTGTCCGAAACTTGCTTGTGGTTGGTGGAAGCTCAAAATCAATCCCTGAGCCGGCCGTCGCAGCCACGGCTTGGAAGCTCAAGCATCCCGAGCATTGCCGAGGGCCAGCCAGGTGCAACGAGAAGAAATGGCGCAATAGGGCCACGGAAGGGGGAATGCTCACCATGGCCTCGCAGACGAAAGCAAAAACGGCAAGAAGGGGGACTGATTGGGGATCCAGGTGCAGCATATGGATCTGATAGTGGGAGAGCATGGCGTTGAAGAAGGCGGAGAAGGGAGGAACCAGGCCTGCCCATAGGGCATCGGTGAAGAATTAGACCTCGGTGGCTGTCCTGTCGACGGAGGCGCGGGATGCGGGCCAGCCCGCTGTCCTCCCCCATTCATGGAAGTCAGTGGCGAGCGCAGGGCGCACCTTGTCCATGGCTTCCTGGTTGAGCACCAATGACCTGCCCAAGGCGGGTTCGATGGCCGGGGGGTGGCCCGGCTGAAGACTGAGACTTCTTCTTCCCCTTATCCGTACGCCGGGGCGCCATGACCAAAAGGAGGGCTAAGCTCGGGACAGATTGGAAGAGGAGGTTTTTGTTTCGGAAAGGCGGGAGAGTTGGAGGGGCGCGTCAGCGGCAATTGGGGAATAACTATTGTCGGCATCCTGGGAACGGGGGTCCCCAGACTTGCCTCCCTGTGGCCCACGGCGTGGCTCCACCAGCGGCCCTGTACGGCCCATCTTCACCAGCAAACACTCAAGACCCTCGCGAGGGGCCAAGCCTCACGAGGTGGAAGACGCAAGACCTCCTCGGGGGCGGCCTCACCAGGCTGGCTCGCGAGGGGCGGAGAGATCAAGGCAAGGGGCACCTCGCGAGGTTCCTATGATGTAAGCCATGACGACCGGGGCCAGGCGGGCGCCAGCGCGCAGTGTCCTCGTTTTCTCTTTGGTGCTAAAGAGGCAAGCGCAGGCGAGGAGTCTCGAGGCATGAGGCAAAGGTTTCCATATCAGTGCAACGAGACCAAGCCTAGCAGGACGGCAGGACGGAGGTCACCGTGGAGCCCAAGACGACATCACCACCAGAGCCTTTGGCTGGCGAAGACCACCTTTAGTCAGGATAACTTGTGCTAGTTGTCTCCCATCAAATTTGGCTGTTGTGGCATCCCTTCCCGCCTACATTTGGGAAGAGGACCAAGGCCTCTATAAAAAGGGCTAGCCACCACAGTAGCAAGGGACGGATCATTCATATCACCCTCAAACACACAAGCTCACTGAGCACAAGAGCACCTCTGCTCAGGAGGTTGTTCTTCCCCCGTACTAGTTCTTCCTCAGCCCAAGAGGCAATCCACCACACCACACTGGAGTAGGGTATTACACCACATCGGTGGCCCGAACCAGTATAATCCTTGTGTCGCTTGTTCTGTGAGTTCGATGCGCTGAGCTTTGAGATTGCGGTGAGGGCGTGAGCTAAGGGGAGGAGAGATCTTCGTGTGCACCCCAGTGTTCGAACCTCAAGGGTTTTGCCGGAACCCGAAATCCGACATTTGGCGCGCTAGGTAGGGGTGCGCCGAAGCTTTTCTTTCGCCGATCCGCTTCCTTCGCTCCACCGCATCCATGGCAGACGCGCGTCAAGCCCGCGCTGAGCGCCGCCCGCCCTCGCCGCCCGTGTCACTCAGACAGCCCCTGTCGGCAGGCCTCCCCGTCGTTCCCCATTGCCCACCGCCAAAGCCGCCACCGGTCCGGTGGGAAATGAGCATCAAGTGTCCTCGCTGCATCCTTCTGTGCGGCGGGATGGCCGCTCCGCCACTTCGTCGCTGACCAGAGTTGGCTCATCGTCTCAAGCTTGTCGCGCTCCCACGGAAGCGCAGGCCGCGCTGCTCATGGCACGCGAGCTCCTGCGCTACCGCCCGGTCGACGATCTCTATGAGGACTTGTTGGACCGCATCGCCGAGCTCGTCAGCGCCGCTGGGGTTCCCCCGCACCCTCCCTCTCGTTGCCTCACCCTCCACTAGCTGCGGGCGACGTAGCTCGCAGAGCACCTCCACCACCTCCGCACCAAGACGGCACTCTCGCGCCAAGGCGCGCGGTCCCCCGGCATGACCCACCGCGTCGGGCGCCCACGCGAGGAGAAGGAAGTTGCCAAGAAGTTCCCCGGCCATAAGAGAATGCTCCCGCACTCCCAGCGCCACCGCGACAAGACCGTCTGCCGCCTGCGGTGGCGGTGCGCGGACACCAAGGGCAGGCCCCACCTCTGCAAAGGGCCCCAGTGGCCACGGCAGGCTGCCGCGCCTTCACTCCTGACCTGCGTAGCGTCGTCTGGCCGGGCAAGTTCAAGCCGGACTTGCCTCCTTGCCACGACGGCACCCCCGACCCTGCGGAGTTCTTGCAGCTCTACGAGCTGAGCATCGAGGCGGCCAACGGCGATGAGAAAGTCATGGCAAACTGGTTCCCCATGGCTCTCAAGGATGGTGCTCGCTCGTGGCTCCTGAACCTGCCCCCGGGCTCGATCTCCTCCTGGGATGAGATGCGTGACCGCTTCGTCACCAGTTTCCAGGGCACTCGCGACTGCCCTCCGGCCGCGGGTGACCTGCTCCGCATCAAGCAACAGCCAGGAGAGACCCTGCAGAAGTACATCCAGCGCTTCAACAGCATTCATCTCAAGATCCCCAAGGTGACGGATGAGGCCATCATTTCCGTGTTTTCTGATGGCGTCCGCGACATAAAGATGAAGGAGGAGCTCGCCATCCACGAGGAGTTATGCACGGCTCTGGAGCTGTTCAACATGGCGACCAAGTGCGTGAGTGCCGAGGAGAGGCGCTTTTCCCTCCTCGAGCACCCAGCTACCGACCCGGAGTAGAAGAAAGCTAAGGCCAAGGACGTGAAGCGCAAGGGAGTGGCCGTGCTCGCAGCAGAGCCAGATACGAAGCGCGGCCGGGACCATCCCGAGTCGTCCAAAAGCAGCCGACCGTTCTGCGCCTTCCACAACGTACACAGCCACAACACCAACGACTGTCAAGAGCTCAGGGCCATTCGAGATGGACGCTTCGGTCGACGCCCCGAGCGCAACGACCGGGGCTATGGCCGAGGAAGAGGACGAGGCGGAGGACGCTGGGACAATCGCGGCCCTCGCCAGGAGTGGCGTGACTGGCCTCGCGAGGACCGCTGGCAGGACCAGCCTCGGGAGGGCGCCTGCAGGGATCAGCCTCGCGAGGACCGCCCTCAGGGCAACGCTGGTCTTCCTCCGCTGCCGCCACCACCAAGAAGGAACAACGACCACCATCAGGACGAGGGGGCTGGGGGCTTCCAGGAACATCGTGCCATCGATTGCATCTTGGGCGGAGCTCAGGCCCCGGCATCTCAGCGTATCTTCAAGCAGTTTGCTCGCGAGGTGAACGCAACCCTTCCCAGGTTTGAGGCCACGCGCCCGCTCAGGTGGTCCAAGTGCGCCATCACTTTCAGCTCGGCGGACCAGCTCATGTGCACGGCCACTGCTGGCGCCCTCCCGATGCTCTGCTCACCCGTCATCAGCAATGTACAAGTCACCAAGACCCTCATTGACGGTGGCGCAGGGCTTAACGTCATGTCCATCGAGACATTCGACGGCCTCCAAGTGCCATACGATCAGCTTCAGCCTACCAAGCCCTTCTCAGGAGTGACCGACGGCTCCACCACCCGGATAGGGCAGGTCCGCCTCCTTGTCACCTTCGCACAGCGCGACAACTACCGCAACGAGCTCATCGACTTCGACGTCGCCCACATCCATCAGCCATACAATGCCATCCTCTAGTACCCAGCGCTGGCCAAGTTCATGGCGGTAACCCACCACGGCTACAACATCCTCAAGATGCCAGGAAGCGGCGGGATCATCACAGTCCTCTGCGAAGAAAGAGATGCGGTGTGTTCCCTCGAACGCGCCTTCCAAGCCGCTGCAATCGAAGACCCCGACAACCAAGGCACCATATACCCTCCTGAGGCCATCCCCAAGAAGAAGAAGGAACTACTCCGTGCAGGGCCTCAGGGGAGCGGCGCCTCTAACGGTGCCACATCAGGATCAGCGCCAGCACCTGGGGCGCCTCCCACCCTCGCATAGGAAGGCGTGCCCGGCGCCATCCTCGGGCAGGGCTCGGGGGCTCTCTTCTGGAGGGCCTCAGACCTATCCAACATCACGAGCGAGGCGCTCGGGCACCACGTGGAGGCGTGCTTTGCGGCACGTTTCCCTCAGGAGGACACCGGGCGAGGAGTGCCCGGCGCTCAGGAGTTCATCGCCAAGACCATTCAGGAGCTGCAGGATGCAAGGGCCATGCGCGGCGACCGCCGCCCACCAGGCGCAGCTCCCCACCAGGCGAGGATGGCAGGCTGCGCGTATGCATCGACATCCCAGGGCTCAACAGGGCCGCATCTCAGGAGCGCTTCTGGCCTTCACGCGTGGGACGTTGCGAGGGCCCACCTCACAGCTATGTTCGCATGCCATTCGGCCTGCCGAGCATGACGGCCGCCTAACAGCGCAACCTGCGGAGTATCCTGGCGACCCAGGAGGCCAGGCGTCACGCGGTCCTGGCGGAGATGCAGGCGGTCCTCAAGGAACCGCCTGCACCCCCAGAGCCTCCCGAGGATCAGGGCCCCGGTAGCTCAAGAGGAGCAACCCCTACGCCACGCATCTTCAGCTAGCCCAACATCCCTTCGACAACGGAACCAGGTGACATTTTCCAAGTTTATTTAGCTGGGAGCGCCCCCAGGGCTGCATCATTCCCAGGCCGCGTGGGCCTATCCCTGCGGCATGTATCCTTTTACGTCTTTAGCTTACTCTGCTGGGGGCACCCCACGGGCTGCATCATCCCCAGGCCGCTCGGGTCTGACCCAGTGGCATGTATCGTTCTTGCATTTACCTAAGCTAGTTTGTTTCCCATGCACGAGTTATTTATGGTTATCACCTGCTTGATTGTCACCCATCATGACCGCCCGCATCGCCGGTCTGCCCCATGCTCATCCCGCAACAGGAGCTACTCACGCTGGCACGACGCTTGTGCTCGGGTCCGTCCCTGCAACGCCGACAAATCTGAGCGGTCGAGCTCTGGCTCGCGGCTCGCCCCGCGCACGTCACCTCACCAGGCCCTCAGTGCCTTCATCTTCTTGCGGAGCGACCAGTGGCAGATCAGCAATCGTAGTGGCAATTTGTGTCCCTCCTCGCGCTAACCTGCAGGAACCTCCCGAGGACAACAGCAGGCGGTACCGCGGGCTCCCTCTTCTCCCATGTGATTTGCTTGCACGTTAAAAGGGGGGCTCCTGAGCATCGCGACTCGGGAGCTCTTACTGGCTATCCAACCCTCACCCCCTGGCCTTGACCACGTCATCGCGACCTGGCATACCAGCGGCTCTGAGCTAGCTCGAGGGCCGGGACCTGAGGATGTAGAGCACATAGAAGAGCGTGGAGAAGAGGGGGAGGCTCGCACGGGCCCAACCTAGCTACGCTACGGCCGCCGACGCACGAGTCTGGCGCAACACAAGGAACCGACTGTGGACTGCCAAGATAAGTTTCGCGCCCGGGTCGACCAAGCGCTACGGCATAGGATTCTCACTCATGCAGCCTTGTTACGGCAATGACGCCTCCCTTTCCTACCTCTCGGCGGCTGCTTGCGCGCTAAAGGGGACCTCTTTAGCATCGCGCCTCAGGAGCTCTTACTGGACCTCGGGCCGCTCACCTCCTGGCCTTGACCACGGCATTGCGACCTGGCATACCAGCGACGGCTGCAGCCTGCCTGGGGACCGGGACGTGTTGGCGTAGAGCAGCAAGTTTCCGCGTGGTTGGAAAGGGGAGACCGACCCGAAACAAGACATGCGTTCGCAAATTTTCATTATAAGGATAATATCAACAAAAGACATTACATACCCTTTACACGCCCCCACGGGGTCCATCTCGATTCCTCGCAGGGAACAAAAGAAGGGAGTTTCTAGGAGCCCCATCTACACACGCCAGCGTGGCCGACGCCATCATCAACAGTGGGCCATGGGAGGCCGGCGCCAACCCCATCCAGATCAGCGACGGTGATGGCCAGACGCTGCGGCCTTGCTCCGGGCGCAGCGAGAGCTCGGGGGCACGTAGCTGTCGTTGCTCGTTTCCGGGGTCTCATAGGGCTCAGGAGACTCGCTGGACTCCCAAGCACCGCCGCTACTGCTGGAGGAGCTGCTGGCAAAGTCAGCGGCAGGCTCGTCGATGGCCGCTGCACCGCCCCGACGACCCCCTCCGGGGCAGCACTCCAGGCGGCGGCCTTCCTCGTCGAAGACTTTGAAGAGCATCATGGAGGCGCCGTCGTACTCAAAATGGATGGCGAGGGCGCCTTCCGCACGGCAGACTCGAGCAACCTCGCCCCAGCCACGGGTCAAGAAGATCTTGCCCGAGGAAACGGCTTCAACCTCTGCTCCAGTCGCCGGGGCGTCGCAGTTGGTGTGTTGTAGCCAAAGCTCGAGAGGACATCTCGGCGGCATCTCGCCGGAGAAGAACTGCGAAAAGCGAATCCAAGTGCGCGGAGCCATCGCCGCCCACATCACGAGTTCGCGCGAGGAGTCCGCGGCGTGGGCTCCTGGGGCGACGGCGTGCGTTACCACGGCGCGGCGACCACGGCCATGACGTGGGCAGCGCCGCTCGCCGCCTCTCCCTCCGGAGCCCTCGGCTTGGGCGTACAGAGGCAGCGGGTACTCGGGAGGTGGCTGCTCGCACCAAGGCCTCTACACCTCCGGCCTCACAACTACGTCACGGCGGTGGGCCAGCCTCTTCTTCAGCGGAAGTGGCCCTGGCTCGTCACGGGGGTTTTTTCCCTTCTCTACGGCCGAGAACCTCCGTATCGGCGCCATGAGTGTCATTACTAGCAATGAAGCAAGGGAGAAGAAGCGAGCGGAGCAGGAAGAGATGAGCGACGGGGGCTACGCCCCCCTCCTTATTTATAGCGGGAGAAGGCCAACCGGCGATCCCCACGATCATCGGTAATGATGATTTTTCTCCGCATGCAGCAGGGACTCGTCAAGTTGGGCAGTTGCCAAGGCAGCGTGGGGAAGAGGAGACGCCCACATCCAATCAATCACCATGCGTCAAGCGAGGCCGCGGGCTGTTGGGGCTCGTGGCGCTCCGCACTTGCCCCTTGGCTTCGCCTCGAAGCCATGTCCGAGCGCGCCTTGGGCCCGGGGCTACTATTCGTGTCCTGGGAATGGGGGTCCGCAGACTTGCCTGCCTGCGGCCCACGGCGTGGCTCCACCAGCAGCCCTGTACATCCCATCTTCACCAGCAAACACTCAAGACCCTCGCGAGGGGCCAAGCCTCACGAGGCGGATGCCGCAAGACCTCCTCGGGGGCGGCCTCACCTGGCTGGCTCGCGAGGGGTGGAGAGATCAAGGCAAGGGGCACCTCGAGAGGTTCCTGTGATGTAAGCCATGACAACCGGGGCCAGGCAAGCGCCCGCACGCGCAGTGTCCTCGTTTCCTCTTTGATGCTAAAGAGGCAAGCGCGGGCGAGGAGTCCCGTGGCATCAGGCAAAGGTTTCCATATCAGTGCAACGAGACCAAGACCAGCAGGACGGCAGGACGGAGGTCATTGTGGAGCCCAAGACGGCATCACCACTAGAGCCTTTGGCAGGTGAAGACGACCTTTAGTCAGGATAACTTGTACTAGTTGTCTCCCTTCAAATTTGATCGTTCTGGCATCCCTTCCCGCCTACATTTGGGAAGAGGACCAGGGCCTCTATAAATAGGGCTAGCCACCACAGTAGCAAGGGACGGGTCATTCAGATCACCCTCAACCACACAAGCTCACCGAGCACAAGAGCACCTCTCCTCAGGAGGCTGTTGTTCCCCTGTACTAGTTCTTCTGCAGCCAAAGAGGCAATCCACCACACCACACTGGAGTAGGGTATTACACCACATCGGTGGCCCGAACCAGTATAAACCTTGTGTCTCTTGTTCTATGAGTTCGACGCGCTGAGCTTTGAGATCGCAGTGCGGGCGTGAGCTAGGGGGAGGAGAGATCTTCGTGCGCACCCCAGTGTTCGAACCTCAAGGGTTTTGTCGGAACCCAAAATCCGACAACTGTGTAAGTCACGGTGGCCGCCTAGCTAGGCAGATATCAAGGTTGCATGGGGAAGCGGAGCCGCCACGTCCCGTCAATCACCACGCGTCAACCGAGGCCGCAGACTATTGGGGCCTGCGGTGCTCCGCACTTGCCCCTTGGCTTTGCCTTGAAGCTAAGTTCGAGCACGCCTTGGGCCCGGGGGCTATGGTCGGCATCCTGGGAACGGGGGTCCCTAGACTTGCCTGCCTGCGGCCCACAGCGTGGCTCCTTCAGCGGCCCTGTACGGCCCATCTTCACCGGCAAACACTCAAGACCCTCGCGAGGCGAACGACGCAAGACCTCCTCGGGGGCAGCCTCACCAGGCCGGTTCGCGAGGGCCCGAGAGATCAAGGCAAGGGGCACCTCGCGAGGTTCCTGTGATGCAAGCCATGACGACCGGGGCCACGCGGGCGCCAGCGCGCACAGTGTCCTTGTTACCTCTTTGCTTCTAAAGAGGCAAGCGCAGGCAAGGAGTCCCGAGGCATCAGGCAAAGGATTCCATATCAATGCAACGAGACCAAGACCAGCAGGACGGCGGGACGGAGGTCACCGTGGAGCCCAGGACGGCGTCACCACCAGGGCCTTTGGCAGGCGAAGACCACCTTTAGTCATCATAACTTGTACTAGTTGTCTCCCTTCAAATTTGGCCGTTGTGGCATCCCTTCTCGCTAGCATTTGGGAAGAGGACCAAGGCCTCTATAAATAGGACTAGCCACCACAGTAGGAGGCAACGGATCCGGGGACCATTCAGATCATCCTCATCCACGCAAAACCACCAAGCACAAGAGCACCTCTCCTCAGGAGGTTGTTCTTCCCTTGTAACTGTTCATCCTCAGCCCAAGAGGCAATCCACCACACCACACTAGATTAGGGTATTACACCACATCGGTGGCCAGAACCTGTATAAATCTTGTGTCCCTTTGTTCTGCGAGTTCGACGCGCTGAGCCTTGAGATTGCGGTGAGGGAGATTTCTTGGGGAGGAGAGATCTTCATGCGCACCCCAGTGTTCGAACCTCGAGGGTTTTGCCGGAACCCGAAATCCGACAAATTTTGATGCATGTTATAAAAATTATATAATTGGAAACTATGTTCAAATACGAATCCAACTATATAATCTTTGGCGAAATGCATTCGTATTTTATTAGTTAAATCCTACTTATAAAACAAGATGGGGGTATAGTAGATAATTAAACCGCAGACGTTTTTTGTTATTAACCATATGTGTACATGGCCTTTTGTCCTCCTCTCGCACGACTTGTCACCCTGCTGCCGCAGACGGCTTACAGCGCAAGCTTGCGCAGCGCGCGGGGGCGTTCATTTGGCTAAACGGTGGCTCGAAGTGGCGCCAATGAATAGTCGGTGAGCCCGTTCCCGTGCAACCTCGCAGGTTCCCACGCAAGATTCCCACCCGACTCGGTGAAATGCCCCAAAATCCCAATGCTTACTGGCCTGCTATATAAACCCTCCGGTCGGCGAGTCATGCGTTGCATTTTCCCATCCTTCCCTGTAGCTTATCTTGTCTGCTTCTCCCACAATCGCCAATGGAACCGGTCCATCGTCGTCGCTTAGCCACTCCGCCGTCATCAGAGGACAGCTCCAGCTGGGAGGCTACACCGCGGCGGCAGCGCAGACCCCGGCCTCGTGTAGTGCGTGTGGCGTCCCTGTTGGGTGTGCGCGGAACACGCACTGTCGTGGGAAACCACGGCACCTATGGGACCAGAGGGTCCCTTGCTGGTTCGGCAGGGGAACGTCGCGTTGCACAAAGAGCAGACGAGCGTGGGGCAGCACGGCAGAGATCGGGTAGGCAATTTTACCCAGGTTCGGGCCGCCGTGAGGCGTAAAACCCTACTCCTGCTTTGGCGGATTGATGGTGGAAGAGTGGTGGTGGAGCGTAGTACACTTGCCCGGCCAGGGCGGCAGTGGCTACGCACGCATGCGTGTGAGTTGTCCAACCTTCAATCCCTTTCTACAGTTGCCATGGGCCTCCATTTATAGATTAAGGGGTTACCACAATGGCAAAGTAGTCATTATGCACTCATAAGATAGCAAACAATGCTATCATACCTAACTCTACATGCTGACAGGGTGCATTAAATGCACCGCTTAACGTCACATCGTTGGTTGCCCGGCAAGCCTTGCCGGGCTGTTTCACCTGCTCCACGCCTGCTCGCTTGACATGTCGCATGACGGGTGTCGTCTGTAGGCGTCTTCTGTAGAGAAAAGCCGCCATGTGGCGAATGGCTGCCACTTAGTCACTTTGTGGCTTGACACCGCACTGATTGACAACGCGGGTCGTGGTGGAGTGGTTGGATGAGGTGGATTTGTCCTCGTGAGTCCCGGCAGGCCCTGTCGGGACATCTTGGGCGCCTTCTTCTGGGGGTGGCCTCGCCCCTGCCGAGCTTGCCTGCCCGGCAAGGGAGGCTCTTCTTTTGACAGCATCTTGCTTCTATCGCTTGACTTTGGTCCTCTTGATCTGCATGTTGGTCCTTCAAAGCTCTTGGTCTCTTGTACTCTGACTTCGGTCGGTGCCTCAATCCTGTTCCCGTGATGTCCACAGTCTGGGCAACAGACCCAGGGTTTGTTGCACCGACAAAAGCCCCGGGCCTGCCCCGAACATGCTGCCGAGCGTCGTCGGGGTAGGGCCTAATAAGTGCACAGGCTAGGGTGCTGAAGAGGCTGGTCTCTTGAGGTCTTCCTTGCTTCTTCATTAATCTTGGGTCTAGGCCAGTTTCTGGTTTCCCCGCGCACCGTGTAAAGCCAATAGTGGTGGGGCCGCCCTTGTAATGGCCCGTGAATGACTTGAACGCACGGGGTGGAAACTTCCAATTCACTCTTCCCACCACGCCCTTATGCTCAGCCACGTATGCGGCATGCATCGTGCGGGGTAGGTAACGGAGGCACGTGGCGCGGGAGAGCGTCAAGGCGAGGGCCCGGCCTTCTTGAATTGGCGGAGGAGGACGATGGTCGCCCATTGAGGGAGCGGCTCCCCTCCCCGGCCTGCTTATAAAAGGAGGGGCGAAGGGAGGTTAGATCCATCCATCCTTGCACTCCCCCTCTTCTGATTTCTGCTTCTTGCTGGTTATGTCGAAGGGGAGAGCCTGGGCCAGCCCCCGGGCTCTCGGTTGAGGCTTGTTGCCAAATAATGGTACTGGCGCTCGGGGAGTGAGCCTGGTCCTTGCTGCGGTGAATCTCTTGACGTCTTCGGGGCTCGCACGGGAGGCAGGGTTGGAGATCATTGGTAATCCCAGCACTGCCCCTCCTGGAGGTCTTGAGGCTGATGTCGACAAGAGGCGCACCTTCCTGCCCGCCGAGGCAGGGAGCGGTGCGCCTCGAGCCCCCTGGTCGTATTGGTCGCTCGCCGTCTCCCCGGAGAAGGTGCCGGACCGCGAGGCCGGCACTCCCCAGGGATGGTGTTGACGAATATGAAGCCAGGGGAGAGGGAGAAGGTGGGAGACAGGCGGTCCAGTCGGAGTACGCTAGCACCTACGCGTTCGTCTCGTACTGGTGACCTGTTGCCCATCTGTCTGGCTCTCCCCCTCTTTCCCTGGCACCTTCATCATTGTTTTCCCAGCTGTCGGGGAAAGGCTTGCCCCTCTGGTGCTTCTGCTTCCTCCACTGGTCTTCCAGCTGGGCTTCGACGTCTTCGTCCGCTGGAGCTTGTGCTAGAGTCTTCCGACTGGTCCTGGAGGTGGTGACTAGGGGGTCGCTGTGGTGCTCGTCCCGTCCTCCTCCTTCGTAGCCTCGCCTCTCCCAATCTTTTCAGGTTGCGTTCAGCAGGCCCTAACGGGATCGGGGTGGCGTTGTGCCGGTGTGCACCCTGCCCTCTTCTCTTCCCACCGCACTACCTGGGACAAGAGGGACAGGGAGAGGAGTTTACGGAGCACTTATCTTTTTTTCAATCTTAAACCTACCGGCACTTGCCAAATTTTAATTCAAATGATGTAATCTCTCGAGTCCATGTTTGTGTTCTGTAATGCTTGTACTTGTATTATCTGCATATTAATGAAAAAGATGAACCTTGCCGGGAACCCGTGCATGTATATGTCCATGCAGAGTTGGGATGCCTCCTTGGTGTAAATAAACGAGTTTTCCACAGCAGGCTATCCCGCCGAGACCCTTTTGTTTGCTGGAGAACTGTGTCTACCGGGCAAAAAATAAAGGAACCAGCCCCCCGCCAACTCCTTTTTACCAAAGGCCACTGCGACCATCCAGGCCGAAGCTAGTCAAGGATGGAAGCACCTATGTCTCAAAAGAGTGGTGATGTTTTCTCATGCACAAGTTATTGCTTACAGAACAATAATGGACAAGACGTAGAACTTATATGTTTGGCTTGCCGAAGATCGCAACGTTGGTTCATCTTCCCAACTCCTTGTAGAGGCCAAGTTCACGGCAGGAACATGCAGCTTCATGCAGATGAGAATGATGCAAGATGTGATCCTATCTATATGGATATGCAAATGCTCATGAAATGCTTATGCAGTGATCTTGGAATGCTCATGCATGCATGCAAATTGGTCGGGGCCCCCCCACAGTGCTTCGTTTATTTTTCTCTTGCATAGGGTCATCGCCCTGGCTTCATACAAGGGGTTACATGCAGCTGAGGCAAGGCCTGTACAAAAGGGTGGCTGCCGGGTAGGGCCCAACGGCCGCGCCTTATGGGTAGAACTTGCGGAGATGCCCAATATTCCATGAGTTTTGCAACTCAATGCCATCTCCGATCTCCAGACGGACTACGCCAGGTCTGGAGACTTGTACTACCCGGTAAGGACCTTCCCACTTCGGCGTCAACTTGTTTGTACCCTTGGCGGACTAAACACGCCTAAGGACAAGGTCGCCTTCCTCAAAATACCGGGCATGAACTCTGCGGCTATGATAGTGATGTTGGGCTTGCTGATAGCATGCAGCACGCATCGCAGCTCGGAGACGGTTCTCCTCGAGTAGCACAGAGTCGTCACGTTGGTGCTAAACTTGCGCTACTTCATCGTAGGCAAGCACCCGAGGCGACCCGTAAATGAGTTCCGTGGGGATAACTGCTTCTGCCCCATAGACCAGGGAGAAGGGAGTCTGCCTGGTAGCTCGATTTGGTGTCATTCTGAGGGACCAGAGAACTACCGGCAGCTCATCGATCCACTGCCTATCGTGCTTCTGCAGCGTATCAAAGGTTCTTGGCTTGAGTCCTTGCAGCACTTCAGTGTTCTCCCTCTCATCTTGTCCATTGCTTCTGGGATGTGCAACAGAGGCAAATGAGATCTTGCATTCCCCGGAGAAGCAGCCGAAGGCCAAGACGACCAGGGGGCTCGGGGCGCGCCGCTCCCCACCTTGGCGGGCCGGAAGGTGTGCCTCCCTTCAGCATCAGCACCGGGCTCTCCAGAAGGGGCAGTACTGAACTTACAGATGCTCCCCAGCCCTACCTCCCAGGCGAGAATCGAAAGCGCCAAGAACCTGGTCGCCGAGCCAACAAGCGGCAGCAGCACCAGGCAAGATGCCACCGTACCTGACGGACGACCTACCGTTGTAGAAGAGACAAGCATTTCCCTACAATGGGGAAGCTTGATACCTCCCGCATCATGGGCGGCTCGTCCGCCGCGTCTTCTCCAAGCATGGACCAGACTCACTCCCCAAGCACCAACACAAACATTTGGCGGCGCCAACCTCAAACTAGTGCATGGGGCCTGGCCCCAGGCTCTCCTCTTCGGCATAACCAGCAGAAAGTAGAAGATGGAGGAGAAAGGATATGAGGATGAATGCCTCCGCTCTTTCCACTACTAGGAAAAGGGCTATAGCTAATATGGACATTAATGGCGCACCACATATGTGGTGCGCCACTGCTATATAGCAGTGGCGCATCATGTGTAGGTATGCCATTAGTGTCCATATCACTAATGGCGCACCACACCCACGATGCGCCACTACTAATTTTTTTAACTAGTAATGGCGCACCACACACTCTGTGCGCCACTACTAACAAATTTTGTTTTTACTTTTTTTTCAAAACTAGTAATGGCGCACCAGGGTATAGTGCGCCATTACTAGTTCAAACTAGTAATGGCGCACCACAACCACGGTGCGCCACTACTAACAATTTTTTTTTAATTTTTTTTTGCAAAACTAGTAATGGCGCACCACGTAACAGGTGCGCCATTAGTAACCAGGGTTACTAATGGCGCACTGGTAGGTGGTGCGCCATTGGTAGCTTTGACCAAATACAACCCCCCCTGTAACACCCCGGATGTAACTTTCCATATTTGTAACTCCAACTCTTGCCATTTTCGGCTATGTGTTATGATATTCCCTTCGTGGTCGGGTTTTGTCTTTCGTTTTGCATTTTGTTCATGTCATGCATCTCATATCATGTCATCATGTGCATCTCATTTGCATACGCGTGCGTCTCATGCATCTGAGCATTTTCCCCGTTGTCCGTTTTGCAATCCGGCAATCCCACATGCACCGGCGCACCCCTCTTGTTTCTTTTCGTGAGCGGGTGTTGAACGTTCTCGGAATGGACCGAGTCTTGCCAAGTAGCCTTGGTATACCACCGGTAGACCATCTGTCAAGTTTCGTTCCATTTGAGGTCGTTTGATGCTCCAACGGTTAACCGGGTAACCGCAAAGTCCTTTTGTGTGTTGCAGCAAAACCCATTCCAAACAGCCCAATAACCCATCTAAGCCCCTTCCATGCTCTCGGTCGTTCTATCACGACCGTGTGGGCGAAAACCGCACTCCATTTGGAGTCTCCTAGCTCCCTATGCCTATATAAACACCCTCCCCGTCCAAAATCCGGGTCCCGAAACCCTAGCCCCGCTCCCTCCGCGCGCCGGACACGTCCGCCCGGCGCCGGACGAAAGCCGCCGCCGCCCGCAGACAACCGGGAGGCGACACGTGTCGCGCCGCCGTTCCCC
>NC_057814.1:318611746-318628134 GCF_018294505.1 Triticum aestivum | reverse complement strand
GCTCGGTTCATTGCATCGTATCTCATTGCATACTGCTCCGTTTTGCGCGCATGATATATAGAAATGTTCGTCTTGAGATGCTCTTCATTTTGTTCCATTGTGCCATGCTCGTTTGAGTTCATCTTGATGCCCAAATCTCTGGTGCAAGAGTGCTATATGATGTTTACTGCTGTTACTTATCAGAACTTGAGGTTTTGTTATTTTTGTTGCATTTGATGGGTGCATCTTATGGGCATGAGTTCTACAGGTGTTTTGATCTATGCCATGCCATATTTACAGAGGTGTATGCCATGTATTTTTGTGATGTATGTGGTGACTAGCACAAGCATGCAAACTAGGCAGTGTGATGTTTCTGTTTCCAGGGACTTAAAATTTTGCTGTCTGTGACTGCTGTTATTTTGTTGCCATGTATCCATGTGGCTACAGTGAGATCCATGCTTATTTTGAGAATGTTCAGAGAGGATGTATTGTAGATATAGTTATGCTCGATCCATCCATGCCCCTGTTCGCAATTATGGAGTGCCCTAGCATGTCTTAATCTTGCTCTACTTTTGCTATAAAATGTTTCTGGCAGAATGTTAACATGATATTCAATTTTTCCAAGGTTGTTGTAGTTGATCCTTTCATGCAATGTATTTGTTCTTGCCATGGTTAGCTTCATAAACATGCCACCTTGCTGTAGGTATGCTTGTTTTGTCATGCATTGCTTTGTGATGAGTGAATCAAGCTCACCAACAAGCCTTCATAACTCTGTTAATGCCATGTTCTGTTTTCTCCAGTCTGAAACCTGTTAACGAAACTTGCTATGTTTACATGAGTGCCATCATATCTTCTGATCTTTTTTGACTCATGGTCAGTAAGGGACTTTTGTTCTATGCATTTAGTACATTCATGCCATGCCTTGTTTTGCTATGATAAGTTCATGTAGCATGTGTTTTGCTTGCTTTGAACATTGCTACCTGATGTTGTTTCAGCCATGTTCAGTAATTTCACAAGTCTGTGAACCTGATATCTTTTGCATTTTGGCCATGCTTGTTTGAACCTGTTGTATTGTGATCTAGCCGTAGCTTAGTGTTCATCTTTTGTCAAGCATCTCCTGTAGATTACTGCCATATGCTTTTTTGCTATGTTAGGGTGCTGTAGCATAGTTACTTGATGTATTGTAAGTGCTATCATGCTGTAAATCGTAGATTCGTGTCATTCTTGTTTTGCTTGCCATTTGCAAACCATGCATCCGTTTCCGGTGATCTTTATATCCATTTCGACCGAAATCATCTCATCTTTCTAGTGGCATACTTGGTTTGCCAAGTTACTGCCTTGTTCATCCTTTTTCTTCCGGAGCACGCATACGCATCGCATATCATATCTCGCATATCATGCATGTATTGCATCATGTTGCTTGTGCATTTCCCGTGATTGATTGTGGTTCCATTGCTTGTGTTCTTGCTATGGGCAGAGCCGGGGGACGAGTTCGTGAACGAGGAACCTGTTGAGTACGCTTACGAGGATCAAGCTTTCGACAACTCTGAGAACCTTGCAGGCAAGATGACCATACCCTCGAAATCACATCTATCTTTGCTTTGCTAGTTGTTCGCTCTATTTGCCATGTTGCGCTACCTACCACTTGCTATATCATGCCTCCCATATTGCCATGTCCAGCCTCTAACCATCCTTTCCTAGCAAACCGTTGTTTGGCTAAGTTACCGCTTTTGCTCAGCCCTTCTTATAGCGTTGCTAGTTGCAGGTGAAGTGAAGTTGGTTCCATGTTGGAACATGGATATTTTTGGAATATCACAATATCTCTTAGTTAATTAATGCATCTATATATTTGGTAAAGGGTGGAAGGCTCGGCCTTATGCCTGGTGTTTTGTTCCACTCTTGCTGCCCTAGTTTCCGTCATACCGGTATTATGTTCCTTGAGTTTGCGTTCCTTACGCGGTTGGGTGATTTATGGGACCCCCTTGACAGTTCGCCTTGAATAAAACTACTCCAGCAAGGCCCAACCTTGGTTTTACCATTTGCCACCTAAGCCTTTTTCCCTTGGGTTTTCGCGAGCCCGAGGGTCATCTTTATTTTAACCCCCCCCCCCCCGGGCCAGTGCTCCTTCGAGTGTTGGTCCGAACCGAGTAGACTGCGGGGCCACCTCGGGGAAACTTGAGGCCTGGTTTTACTCGTAGGATGTCTCATCCGTTGTGCCTGAGAACGAGATATGTGCAGCTCCTATTGGGATTTGTCGGCACATCGGGCGGCTTTGCTGGACTTGTTTTACCATTGTCGAAATGTCTTGTAAACCGGGATTCCGAGACTGATCGGGTCTTTCCGGGAGAAGGTTTATCCTTCGTTGACCGTGAAAGCTTATAATGGGCTAAGTTGGGACACCCCTGTAGGGTATTATCTTTCGAAAGCCGTGCCCGTGATTATGAGGCAGATGGGAATTTGTTAATGTCCGGTTGTAGAGAACTTGTCACTTGACTTAATTAAAATACATCTACCGTGTGTGTAGCCATGATGGTCTCTTCTCGGCGGAGCCCGGGAAGTGAACACGGTTTGAGTTATGCATGAACGTAAGTAGTTTTTTCAGGATCACTTCTTGATCATTTCTAGCTTCGCGACCGTTGCGTTGCTTCTCTTCTCGCTCTCATTTGCGTATGTTAGCCACCATATATGCTTAGTGCCTGCTACAGCTCCACCTCATTACACCATCCTTTCCTATAAGCTTAAATAGTCTTGATCTCGCGGGTGTGAGATTGCTGAGTCCTCGTGACTCACAGTTTCTACCAAAACAGCTGCAGGTGCCGACGATGCCAGTGCGGATGACGCAACCGAGCTCAAGTGGGAGTTCGACGAGGAACATGGTCGTTACTATGTTTCTTTTCCTGATGATCAGTAAAGGAGCCCAGTTGGGACGATCGGTGTCGGGGATATACCCCGCGGTATGACCCTGTCGGGAGTATGACCCGGCCGGACTTGGCGCTTCATCGTAACCCGACGGAGGATTGGCGACTCATGAGCCTGGCGACTTAATGATTGCCCCGACGGCGGGTCAGAAAGAAGAGTAGGCCCAAGGCCCAGAAGGCCGGCTCATGTTATGGTGGGCCGGTTTACGAGGAAAGGCCTAAGGAATATTCTCCTACCAAGGAAGCAAGACCCGGACTTGTATTCAACTTGTAAGAAAAGATAGACTAGTCTTAGTCCTACTAGGACTCCGCATGTAACCCGGCCCTCTAACTTATATAAGAAGGGGCAGGGCACCCCAAAGAGAGACAGACAAGAAACAATCTCTAGGGTTAAACACCGAGAGCCGGTTCTCGGCGACTCTCCCATGATCATAATGAGATCTAGCCTCAAACAGCATGTAGGGTTGTTACCGGATGATGTTTCCCGGGGCCCGAAGCTGTCTAAATCCTTGTCTTGTGTTGCGTCTCTCGATTCCGCTCAATTCCATGACAGTTGGCGCCCACCGTGGGGCCTGCGCACGGTGGTGTTGACTTCTTGGAGGGCGCTATCCCAGGGATCGAGAAGCTCTGTCCGGCTCAATGAAGAAGTTCCGGCCGGTTCGTCGGAGAGTTCTAGCTGGCTGACGGAAAAAGTTCCGTCAGGCTCATCGAGAGGTTCCGCCGGTTCGTCGAAAAGTTCAGGCCGGATCATTGGAAAGTTCTGACCGCCTAAATGCAAGGTTCCGTCTGAATCACCAAAAGGTTCCGATCGCCTCGACGAAAAGTTCTATCCGAATCGTCAAAGGGCTCCAGCCGAATCACCATAAGGTTCCGTCCGAATCAACAAAGAGTTCTAACCTTAAAAAAAGTTCTGGCCGGATTATCAAGAAGTTCCGGTTCAAAAGTTCCGGATTATCAAAAGTTCCGGCCGGATTATCAAGAGGTCCTGGTTCTAGAAATTCCGGCTCAAAAACTACCGGCCGGGTTATGTGGAGAGTTCAGGCACTAGAAGACACAGAACCAATCAACTCTTTTGTCAAAAACAAAAACAGCACTATGCATTATCCAGCGCCAGCATCCGGCAAAAAATACCAGGTGCTATCCTTTCTATGTATTTTATCAGTACATGTTAATTCATCCGACAACAATTACTCTGGCCTGTAATATTTTTACGCAGGGCAACTATTAAAAGAAAAAGGGGTGGTGTTATACCGCGGATGCACGTTCGGCTGTATCACACGGCTTCACGGACAGGGTGTCGCAGTCCGTTTTACGTCAACGTACCGGCTGACTCGCCCGTCCGCACCGCCTTACAACGCCACGAACGACTCGTCTGTCCGCCCTCGCGGCCGGTTCACGCGCTGGCTTACAACATGGAGGACAACTTGCTCGGCCGCACCGGCTTACAACGCCGGGCCGACTCATCTGTCTGCTCCTACGGTTAACTCGGCCGTGATTAATTTTAGCATCACTGTGGTAACCATCAACTCCACGGCGGATAATTTCCGGCCTAGGACATCAGGTGATATCCATCTAAAATATATTTTCTTAAACACATATTATTTTTGTAAAAGAGCAGTTTATCTTTGCCTTGGTATGCAATATTGTTTATGCAGGACAGTTGTTCATTGCAAGAGCAATGGTTGTACCAAGATGCTTGACGAATATATGTGTCGATGCGGCTACCTTATCCGTCCGCACTGGCCTACAACGCCACGGCCGGTTCATCTGTCTGTGCCGCCTCAGAAGTTGCGGTCATCTTTACCGTCCGTCTCTCGCGGCCTGGTCTACATCAATACACCGGGCCGCACATGTCTGCATGAGTTGTTTATTGAGTATGAGCAAGTCACTGTTTAGGAAGCCCAGTTTTCTTCCAACAAATTGGAGGCAAATTATCATGTATTATCAACCGTCGTCTGCACTGGATGGCTCAATGGGCAGGCGCACAAGTCGCCGCCACTACAGTTCGGTTAAATATCAAACAGCCAGTTGGAAGGAACCATTGGCCGAGTTGCTGACACGGCTCATACGGGATCATTTATAAACCCGCCGTAATCACCTCAACCTTCTGTGGATTCACATCGCGATATCAACACCAATGATATACGCCTTATGCTATGGTCAATATGTAGAATCTCAAAGCCAACTCCTCGAGTCGTCTTGAGACTCGGGGGCTACAATGATATGACTCGGCAGCATTGGCCAGTTTCAATGCATTCAGAGAACTCTGGGTCATTGGAGGAAAAAATAACCCGGTCCCGGAGGCTACCGCCATATTGGTGAAAATTTAAAGGCCGTCAGAAAAATTTCCGGCTTAAAAAGAAGGATTCCGGTTTAAATTCGGCTCAAGAGACTTGACATCTCCCACAAGGTACTGAAGCTCTTAGTATCCCATTTGAAATCCGGTTCAAGGGAAATTTATCTGCCACAAAGCTTTGAAGCTCTCAAGTACGGTTCAAAATCCGGTTCAAGGTGAATTTGTCTATTACAAAAACTTTGAAACTTTCAGTATCCGGTTTAATAATTTCCGGTTCAAAAAGAATTTATCTCTCGCAAAGTTCGAGTTCTCAGGAAAAAATTAAAGGGACAAGAGAGAGTATGTTACAAAGCACAACTCAAACATAGGTACCCTGCTTTAATGACCATTGGGAGCTGATCGTATTCGAATTTAGCTTAACCCTTTTGGTGTGACCCTGATCGTATTCGAATCAAAGTCGTTAAATATTCTCATGATCACTAGGGGGCTTCCTGTTCAAACATAGGTCGTATTCGAACCAAAGAGAACATAGCTGTCGGTACCCTTTTGATCGGCACACTGCCAAACTCACTAGGGTGCTTCTTGATTGTATTCGAATCATAGCTCAACCCCTTTTGGTCCGACATGGATCGTATTCGAATCAGCGTTGTTAAACAACTCTCAAGGTCATTTGGGGGCTTCTTGTTCAAACATAGGTCGTATTCGAACCAGAGAGAACATAGCTGTCGGTACCCTCTTGATCGGCAACACCGAAGCCACTGGGGGCTACATGATCGTATTCGAATCCTAGCTTAACCCCTTTGGAACGGTTTACTGATCGTATTCGAATCAGAAGCCTTGATTTTCTTTTGTCTGGATTAAGTTTTTTGAACACAATCTTTTGGGTTTTGAGACTTTTTGCTCATATCTGAAGCATATATATATATATGTGGTTTCTATTAACCCGCCCTGGCTTTTGATGAACAAGTCGCCAGCATATGACAATATTAATACTTGGAAGGTTTGGCTTCTAAGGATTGGGTTATCACCCTTACTGCACAGGTCATGTAAACCGGCAGTACAAATTCCACAGTGGTTATATGTGAGATATTATGACCCGCCCTGTGGTAAACCGCCAAGGGATCTTGTGATCTACTTGTGTGCAGGATAAGACTACATTTGGGTGGTTACCCGCCCTGGCTTTTGACGTTAAGTCGCCAGGGCCTATGTTGTTTAAACTCTGCAGGATTTACAGAGCTATGACTTACATAAATGATTAAGTTCAAGCCCATCATGAAAGATTGAAATTGGTGTCTCAAAATGGTTATCAATTCTTGTTTTTCTCAAAGGCTATAAGCCGCCGGCCAAGAGCCGCCGGATATTTAAACTCCTGATTTAATTATCAACAGATGAGGTATTCAAAGTCGCTTTGGCGCAATGGCTATTATTTTATCAATGGATATGATTTATTCTACAATGGAAAGAATAGTCCCGAGTCGCTGCAGGCTTACGACCCGGCACTTGGGGGCTACATTATTCAAATTGATATTACATCGAATATGCAAGTCCCATGTCACTGCCAGCATGTACCATGGCACTTGGGGGCTAATGCAAAGTCATTTTTTGCTCAACTTATTGAAGACCCGATTCATCACATTCTAAATGAGCCGGCCCTTGGGGGCTACCAATTGGTCCTGTCAAAAGTTCAAGGTACACAAGCATTAATCTGTTATATTGAACGGTCCACTATTCAGTTGGTAGAGTACAAAGCTCTTAACCTTGTGGACGTCGGTTCAAGCCCCATGGTGGAGATTATATTATATGATGTTATTATCAATAAATTATACAAAGTCCCAGCTCAGTATTATCTTACTAAGCCGGCCCTTGGGGGCTACCAATTGCTCCTGTCAAAAATTCAAGTTTACATGGTTATATCTACGAAGTCCCTGCTCATTATTGCATAATGACCCGGCCCTTGGGGGCTACACCGGTTGAAGTTTTTATGAGCATAAGGCAATTACATGTCCTAGGTTGCTGCAAGCATGACAACCCGGCACTTGGGGGCTACATATGTGGAATATTCAGTTTATGACTAACTCTCAGTTTGGAGTAGACCAGATTAACCCGGTGTCTGCAACAATCATGACCCGGCATCAGTTATTTATAACCCGGCAATTTTGGCAATCATCGGCAAGATCTAAATCTTTAAGCCGGCTGAATATCAGTTGAATATTTCAAGACCAATATTTTTGTCAAGTCAGAGCATTGAAGGCCGAATCAAATGGATTATTTCTTATAATATTTCTCTACAAGAGCCAATGTTAGCAGATTGGTTATGAAGCTGGCCTATTGACCCGGATTTTTTAGAAGAAGTGCCTGGATTTTTTTGCATTGGCAAGGTTTGGACATATCTGTTAAAAGAGATTTGCTATAAGATCTTGAGTATGCATCCAGGAGGAAAATGACAAGGACTTAAAGATGATAAGGTGCCGGTTCAGGAAAATATTTAACCCGGAGCACAACCTATCAAGTTTGTTCTTGTGTTTATTTTACAGGATCAGTTTAACATGGATGAATCCAAATTAAACTGGGGGCTAATGTCGGTCATATACCCCGCGGTATGACCCGGCCGAGAGTATGATCCGGCCGGACTTGGCGCTTCATCGTAACCTGAAGGAGAATTGGCGACTCATGAGCCTGGCGACTTAATGATGGCCCCGACGGCGGGTCAGATAGAAGAGTAGGCCCAAGGCCCAGAAGGCCGGCTCATGTTATGGTGGGCCGATTTATGAGGAAAGGCATAAGGAATATTCTCCTACCAAGGAAGCAAGACCCGGACTTGTATTCAACTTGTAAGAAAAGATAGACTAGTCTTAGTCCTACTAGGACTCCGCATGTAACCCGCCCCTCTAACTTATATAAGGAGGGGTAGGGCACCCCAAAGAGAGACAGACAAGAAACAATCTCTAGGGTTAAACACCGAGAGCCGGTTCCCGACGACTCTCCCGTGATCATAATGAGATCTAGCCTCAAACAGTATGTAGGGTTGTTACTGGATGATGTTTCCCGGGGCCCGAAGTTGTCTAAATCCTTGTCTTGTGTTGCGTCTCTCGATTCCGCTCAACCCCTCTCAAGCTACCACATAGATGCATTGGCCTCGCGACTAAGTCCTGACACTAAGGACATCTACCGTGACAATTCCACGACAATCGGGGATCTAGCATTTGGGGTTATCTTATTTCCATTTGGATTTGACCGTAGTCGGTCTATGTGTGGATTTTGGATCATGTATGAAATAATTTATGTATTGTGTGAAGTGGCGATGGTAAGCCAACTCTCGTTATCCCATTCTTGTTCATTACATGGGATTGTGTGAAGATGACCCTTCTTGCGACAATACCTACAATGAGGTTATGCCTCTAAGTCGTGCCTCGACACGTGGGAGACATAGCCGCATCATGGGCGTTACAAGTTGGTAATCAGAGCCTTCCCCGACTTAGGAGCCCCCTGCTTGATCGAATCGCTGGCGTTGTTGAGTCTAGAACAAAATGTTTTGAGTCTTAGGATTATATATATCGGAGAGTAGGATTCTTTTTACTCCTCAGTCCCTTTGTCGCTCTGGTGAGGCCTCCTGACGTAGAAGTTTTGACTCTTCTCTCCTCAAATTTCACTAAAAAAAATTGAGGATCACGCGGGTATCTTGGAATCGTTCCGATGGTTTTGTGACAAGAACATTGTTCTTGGTGCCTCCTGACATTTAGGGGTTGTGGCAGTGTCCCGGGGAGTTGAGCTCCGAGGTGTTGTCGTCACAATTTTATCGTTGCAGTTCTGGAATACCTGAGTTTCGCCAACATCGAAAATCTCTTATGCAGTTGTTGGTGAGATCACCTCGACGCCACCCAGTACTGGGGCGGGAGTTCGGGAGTATTGCCATAACCCGTATAATGGATGCTTTTCGAAGGTTGAGGTACACGATTTCTGAAGGTTTCTTGGTTATGTGTTGACGGATGGATACAGCTGGATCTAGGGATTGCTAGTTTGGGTCATATATTTTGTGTCCCCTGTATCCCCAACACCAGATTGCATAACCAGAAAGTTTTGGGAGTTTATAGGTGGGATTCAAGTAGCTCTTAGCATTTCTTCCCGCAGATATTTGGTTTGTGATTGGCTAATCCTTACCACTTATTTGTTCCAGTTGCACCTTGTTATTTTATTCACCAATCTCTTATCAAGTGGCTTCTCACCTTATGGAAGTGTGATGATTTACTATGGAATTCATTCGTTCATCCTTGTTCGAATGTTTATTGTGAAGACTATATGTTGCAATTTCTATCCGTCGATTCAACTTGTCTATTTGTCTATCAAGATGCTAACGGATGTCACCCTCTTCAGGATGGCTCCACCAATGCGTCAGAATCCGGAACATAATGAGGGGAGTCAGGCGAACCCTCCGCCACCACCTCCGCCTCTGGAGGCATGGCAAGCTATCATGGCAGCCACCAATGCCAATGCTCAGATGATTTTGCAACTCTTGCAAGAACGCACCCAGGGGCAAGGCAATCAAGGAAATCAAGGCCAAGGCAACAATCAGCCTCACTTTGCTACCCTCAACCAGTTCCTCGCAAATCAGTCGAAGTCTTTCAGCTGCTGTGTGGAGGCCACAGACGCCGATGATTGGCTCGTGGACATCAACAAGCATTTTGAATGTAGCAATGTCAGGCCTGAGGACTTTGTCAAGTTCGCTTCTTTTCAACTCAAGGATCAAGCTGCCGAGTGGTATCAACAATACAAATATTCCAGAGGAGGTCGTGTGATTACCTGGGATGATTTCCGCCGAGACTTCAAAGCTCACCACATTCCACAAAGTGTTGTTGAGAGCAAGCGTGAGGAGTTCCGCAATCTCAAGCAAGGCATCATGTCCGTGTATCAATACAATACTCAGTTTCAGAAACTCGCTCGCTTCGCTAAGCAAGACGTTCCTGGTGAGAAGAGCATGATCTATCAATTCAGAGGTGGCCTTAGAGAACATCTGCAATTACCTCTCGTGCTTTTTGAGCCGACCAACTATGATGATTTCTACAATATGGCTCTGAAGCAAGAGGCTGCTCAGCTCAAGTGTGAGGCTTCTAAGAAGAGAGTCAGGGATGCAGTTCAGTCTTCTTCTTCCTCACTAATGGTTGCTAAGCAACAGAAGTTCTGGTTGCCTCCTCCTCCTCCGTTCAGCCTTTCCAGCAGAAGAGCAAAGGTGGCCATGGATCTTCCCACCCACCCAACCCTGGCTATCATAACAAGTCTCAGAATCAAGCTCCAAAGTCGAATGCTCCTTATCATCGTCCGCTCTCGGAGGTGACTTGCAACAAGTGTCAGCAGAAAGGTCACTATGCTAACAAGTGCTTCAATCAAAGGCGCCTTCCGCCTCCTCCTCCTGTGAGATCTTCCAGCAATGAAGAGGTCAAGCATAATCCCAAGTTTGCAAAGGTCAACATGATGAACGCAGATCAAGCGGAGGAATCAACTGATGTGATAATGGGTAATCTCTCAGTTAATGATTTTCCTGCAAAAGTTCTTTTTGACACTGGTGCATCGCTTAGTTTCATCTCAAGACCATTTGCATCTAAGCATGAGTTGCATTTCCAAGAATTGCCTAGAACGTTAGCAGTTGTCTCTCCGGGCAAATGCATGAACGCAAGCTACATGGTTCCGGATGTTTCCATCAACATGGGGAGCTATAAATTTCTGTCTAAACCAATTGTTCTTGGTGACTCGGATATTGATCTAATTCTCGGGATGGACTGGCTTTCTAAGCACGAGGCTCAACTTGATTGTGCTGCCAGGGAAATTCAATTGACACACTCATCTGAGGATGTTATCATCTATGCCGCTCATGATGAAACAATTCGGTTGTTTTCTCTCAATGAGAAGGGCGATTTGGATGCTATTTCTCAAATTCCAGTCGTTTGTGAGTATCAAGATGTCTTTCCAGAAGAGCTTCCGGGTATGCCTCCTCACCGGCCAGTTGAGTTCGTTATCGATCTTGAGCCCGGCACTGAACCCGTTTGCAAGCGTCCTTACAAGCTTGGACCCAAGGAGCTGAAGGAATTGAAGAAACAGCTCGATGAACAAGAGCGTATGGGTTTGATCAGACCGAGTTCATCTCCATGGGGTTGTGGTGTTCTTTTTGTCCAAAAGAAGGATTGTACGGACCGACTTTGTGTCGACTACCGTCCATTGAACAAGAAGACAATCAAGAACAAGTATCCACTTCCCAACATCAATGAGCTATTCGAGCAACTCAAGGGTGCTAAAGTATTCTCCAAGCTTGACCTTCGAATGGGTTACCATCAGATTCGCATTCGTGAAGAAGATATTCCCAAGACAGCATTCAGAACAAGCTTTGGTTCTTATGAATATACTGTCATGTCTTTCGGCCTTGTCAATGCTCCTCCAACATTCTCTCGGATGATGAATTTCATCTTCAACCCCTATACCAATGAATTCGTCTTGGTGTATCTCGATGATATCTTGGTCTTCTCCAAGAATAAGAAGGATCATGCCAAACATTTGCGATTGGTGCTCGACAAGCTCAGAAGTATCAATTCTATGCAAAGTTTTCCAAATGTGAGTTTTGGCTTGATGAAGTTCTTTACCTTGGTCATATCATCTCTGCCAAGGCCATCGCTGTTAATCCCGAGAAGGTGCCTGCAATTGTGAATTGGGAACCTCCTCAGAATGTCAAGCAGCTTCACAGTTTTCTTGGTCTCGCAAGCTATTGCCGAAGATTCATGGAGAATTTCTCTAAGATTTGCAAAGCCTCTTTCCAACCTCCTCCAGAAGCATGTGAAGTATGTCTGGTCTCCTGAGTGTGACGTTGCTTTCAACACTCTCAAAGAGAAACTCGTCACAGCTCATGTCTTAACTCCTCCTGACGAATCCAAGCCATTTGAAGTTTTCTGTGATGCTTCTCTTCAAGGTCTCGATGCTGTGTTAATGGAAGAGAATAAAGTTGTGGCCTATACCTCTCGTCAGTTGAAGCCCAACGAAAAGAACTACCCCACTCACGATCTTGAGTTGGCGGCAGTTGTCCATGCATTAATCACATGGAGACATCTCTTGTTGGGAAGAAAAGTGGACATATTCACCGATCACAAGAGTCTCAAGTACATCTTCACTCAGCCCAACCTCAACCTCAGGCAAACTCGATGGGTCGAAATGATTCAAGAGTACAATCCGAGTATTGAATATACTACAGGCAAAGCCAATGTCATTGCAGATGCTTTGAGCAGGAAGGCTTATTGCAACAGCCTAATTCTCAAGCCATTCCAACCGGACCTTTGTGAAGCTTTCCGCAAACTCAATCTCCAAGTTGTTCCTCAAGGCTTTATTGCCAACCTCCTAGTCTCTCCTACTTTGGAATATCAAATTCATGAGGCACAACTTCTTGATGCCATGGTGAAGAAGGTGAAACGTGGTATCGACAAGGGTCTTTCCAAATACAAGTGCTATCGCATTGATGACGGAGACACTTTATTCTTCGAGGACCGGATTGTGGTTCCTAAAGGTGATCTAAGGAAAGTCATTATGAACGAGGCACACAATTCTCTTCTTTCCATTCATCCTGGAAGTACGAAGATGTACCATGACCTCAAGCAATCGTATTGGTGGACTCGAATGAAGCGAGAAATCGCGCAATTCGTGAATGAATGTGATGTCTGTCGAAGGGTGAAAGAAGAGCACCAACGACCAGCTGGCCTCCTCCAACCTCTTGCGATCCCAGAATGGAAGTTTGATCATATCGAAATGGACTTCGTGACTGGATTTCCTAAGTCCAAGCGCGGAAATGATGCTATCTTCGTTGTCATCGACAAGCTTACTAAAGTGGCTCATTTCCTTCCAATCAAAGAATCTATCACAGCAGCTCAGTTGGCAGAGCTATACACATCCAGGATTGTCTCCTTGCACGGCATTCCACAATTGATATCTTCAGATCGTGGAAGCATCTTCACTTCTAAGTTCTGGGACTCCTTCCAGAAGGCCATGGGCACCAACATTCGCTTCAGCACAGCTTTCCATCCTCAAACTAGTGGCCAAGTCGAGCGAGTCAACAAATCCTTGAAGATATGCTCAGGGCCTGTGTCATTTCCTTTGGCATGAAGTGGGAAGATTGTCTTCCATATGCCGAGTTCTCCTACAACAACAGCTTCCAAGCGAGTTCGGGCAAGGCCCCATTCGAGATTCTCTATGGCAGAAAGTGCCGTACTCCTCTCAATTGGTCAGAGTCTGCTGCATCGACGGCGTGGCGGGACCTCTGTGCTACTTCGGTGGCGCGGCGCGACCTTTGTGCTGCTACGGCCGCGTGGTGGGACATGTCAGCTACTTTCGCGGCGAGGCGGGACATCTCTCGTGCTTCCGCTTCCATGCTCGCCTCTCCCTGGTAGAAATCTCACGACCCAGAACTCATGCAGGCCATGGCAGACGCAAGGGAACGACGATGAATGACTTGTTTGTTTTTGTGGATGAGGAGTTGAGGAGGAATGTGCAGTCATCTTGGAGTAGTAGTATTTATAACCGAGTACTAATACGCTCCTAAGTGGGAAACCGTTTAGGTTTTGATCGATGTGAATAGGTGTGGAATTAAATATAGCTTGGTAGTAATTTGGAATGTGACGGGACGCAGGCACAAAATTTATTGGCGGTTCTATAATTTCTTAGTGTGGCACTATTCTCGGACGGCGTAACATGGGCACACTTTCTCGGCCGCGTACGTGGTGTTTGCACCATAGGGTGTACCGCAATAGGCGATGTCAGCACACGTCTTGTTCCAACAACCATGCGCGCTCGTTATTACCATCACGCACGCTTCTTTTAATTAGAATGTGTGCCCATCTAGCACACACACGTTGAAATGTCTAGCTGTTTCTGTTTGTTGTAGCTAATCACAAATAGTTCATTCGTGTGAAGTGTATGCTGTCAAGCGGAGACACATTGATCTGGCTAACCGTTTCTGTTGTGTTGCCTCATCGCAAACAGTTCATCCGTCTGAAGTGTATGCCCTCAATTGCACACACCTTTATCTGGTTGCACGCTTTTGTTGTTCCGCCTCATCACCAATAGTTAATTCGACTGAACTGTCTGTCGTATATCGCACACGCCTTCATTTGGCTGCCCGTTTCTGTTCTTCTGCCTCATCGCAAATAGTTCATTGAACTGAACCGTATGCCCCGCATCACACACGCAACTAAAATCTGAACCATGTTTGATGTATCCGCCATTGCAAACGTTTTGCATCTTTTTTTGATGGTTTTTTACATCACCGTTTGCGATTAATGCATCGCACACAGTTTCGTCGAAGGGTCTCTGATTGTAGTGTCGCGTTAGCAGCATCCTGCAGTAGTGTTTGTGTGTGGCATGGAGACATGACTAGAGCGTTCGATCTATCAGTGTGTGTGGGGTGGGGGGAGGCAGAGACCTAACTAGAGAGGTAGATCGACTCGTATATGTGTGGAGAAGGAGAGACCTAGCTATGTCTTGAGGGAGATCGATGAACATCCATACAGAAGCGTAGGACTGGAAATAGGTTGCGAGAGAGAGAGAGGGGTAGAGTGCCGGAGGGATGGTGGTGGAGTTGCTTCTCGGAGATGGTGGGATAGGTCTACTAGACAAACGGAGGGTACAACTGTGGTATCAAGAAGAGAGGGGATGTGTTTCTGTGTGTGTGTGTGTGTGTGTGTGTGTGTGTGTGTGCGTGCGTGTGCGTATGCGTGATAGACGTGTCGGGAGGCATGAATGGATGATGAAGGGGGAACCATATGTGTTTGGTAAGCAGGCCTAACTAGATCGGTAGATCAATTGTTGTGTGTCGGTGGAAGGGAGAGACATAATAATGAGGTAGGTCGATCGGCACGTGGGGAAAATGAGTTATAGACGACCTAGCTAGCTATATGTATAGAGAGAGATCGGTCGGTGTATATCCATTTGTTAGAGGTAAATAAGGCCCAGAGAGACGGATAGAGAGAGAGGGATGGAGCTAATGAATAGAATGTTGAAGGAGGGGGAGGGCGATGAGGGTGTGTGCATGCACGAGACATGTTAGTGCTAGCTACAAAGATATGAGGATTGTGTATGTAGAAGACTAACAGAGATCATAATTCCTTATAAAAGTTGATTCATATATTTGAATAAGAGATCATAGTATTTTAAACCTATGCATGCATGAATATAGCGGTGATACGCGTGGTGTTGTTTTGGACATGTTATACTATAATGTGATAATGCGTGGCATTTGCAACTCACAGCTAAATATCGAACAATCTAAACCATACCATATATCGAACAATCTCACATTTTATTTGAATTTGTGATAATGTGTGGCGTTTGCAACTCACAACTAAATACTTCTAGGCGTAGGGTGCGGGGCACCATACATTATGTGATAAACACATTATACATATGAGACATGGTTTAGATTATGAAGATCTAGCTAGAGCTTGAAATGTACTATGATTTGAAATCACCATAAAGTGGATTCAAAAATTTGAGTTCGAGTTCACATAGTACACATAGTTCATATCTAACTCGACAATAATCATGTGGTGTGTTGTGAAGATAATATACTAACGATGGTTTAACTTGACAATGATCATGATTGTAGATCTTATTCAAATAGAGAAACAAATTCAAATGTAGTTCATATTGAAGCGGTAGTATATACGTTTGGAATGCAATAAAATGTTCATTTGAGTAGTAGGTTACATGCATTATACATCTAGCGAAATATTTTAATTGAACATAACATGTATTCAAAGTTTTGAATGGCATTTGTAGTAACTCATACAGTAAAACGGGACTAGACTCTCTTGTGTGGTGCGAATTGATTTTTTTTGTTTTTTCGTCGACGGAAGTGCGAATTGATTTGCTACACCAGACATTAGGCTTGTCCCACCTCTTCAACCCGCCTTGTTATCCCAAAATTTTAAGATATCTCTTTGTCTCGTTGTGCTCCAAAAACTCCCTCCATCTCAACCCGCGCATTACTATCCCAAAATTACAATGCGCGTGAAAACTCCCAGATCCTGCGAAATCCTGACATGCAACATTCCTGTTATACCCCCTGAACCGAAAGAACCGTCTAGTTCAAATTGGTGGGGGTACTTTCGTAACTCAACCCACATTTCAGACAAGAGCTCACTAAGCCATGGTTCCCCCTCCCATCCCCCCCC
>NC_057814.1:317678560-317688455 GCF_018294505.1 Triticum aestivum | reverse complement strand
CGGCGTTGGAGATGCAGCAGAGCTTCTGGCGCCGTGTGACTCGATGGAGAGGACGACGACGTCGTGGCGGAGCTTCTGGGCGCGTTGGTGAGGCGAGGGGAAGACGGTGGCCGCGCTGGTGGCGATCGGCGGCGACGGGCTCGCTCGGGTGGCTGCGGCGCGAGCGCTGGGGGGGAGAGAGAGGAACCAGAGAGGGGGGGAGATGCAGGGGTGTCGTGGCGCTCTTGGCGCCCTCCAGCAGCAGCGGCGGCAAGCAGGAGGTGGCCGCGCGCGTGCTGGTGTGCGGAGGCCACGCGCCCCTGCCTACTGGCGTGAGGTAGGGGATGACTGGCATCTCCAGTGGGCTGGGCTGCTACAGTAACGAGCCAAGGTAACTCTCTCTCTCTGCTTTCTGTTTCTGTTTTCTATTTATTTCTCTGTTTTGAATTAGTAAAAATACTAATTCATTTTGTAAGATCCTGAAAATAATTGTGGGCACTTTTGAAACTATTTCCAACAGCCCTCAAATGCTTTCAAGATTATTTGGACAGTTAAAATATTTTATAGAATTTAAATGTCCACATTCAAATACTTATGATTTAATTCAAAAATCCAGAATGTCCTAGAAAAAGTGTGCACCATTTTGCCAGGGGTTTTAGCCAAATCCAGAAATGATGAACATTTTATGAAGGCATTTTGGGATCATTGAAAATATTTCATTGTGACCCTAGTTGGATTTCATTTGGTGCTAGGGTTTGAACATCCCCATTTAGAGTTTACGCAAAATTTAAACATGATGCACCAACCAAGCTAGTCCAAGTGCATAGCAAGGTTAGGGATGTGACATTTCTACTCCCGTATTGCATATTCATATTTTCCCCGCATGCGTGTATCATGGATTTCATTTGTTTCGTGACAGACGTGATGATCATAGAATGTTTCGGAGCATGATTATCCCTTATTATATTATACCCGTGTTCATAATGTTTGCGAGTACATTCAAAAGTACTCACTGGCTTGTCCCTGGCTATTGTCTTGGCCAGATTTCTCGCATGGAGATAAGCATTGCGATGACAGCCCCGAAACCTACGCAATGAGGATAGCAGCCTCGCGAAGATAGGAGTTATCCTGGTCAGCTGTTCTTGTGGGAAATGGAGTCCCATAGACGCAGATGAACCATCAACCACTAGAAACCAAGTGTTGTACTCATAGGCCACAATGGTCTTGTACTACATATTTTGTACTTTGCTTGGAATTTTTGTAACAAGTTGGTGTCTCATCAGCTAACAGTAATCCTGGGGCTGGTGAACACAAGGGCCATTTTCTGGGAAATTAATATCCCGAAAAACCGGTCCTGACAAACTTGGTATCAGAGCCAGGCTGACCATTGGCTAATCCTATCTTAGCCAGGTCAATAAACCTAGGTTAACCAACCCACCAGACCTTAACCTAACCCCGGCCAAGCTTCTCGTGTAAGATAGCCATACAGTGACCCCGACGCTTTTGGCAGTCGGTGCCCAACCTATCAGCAAACGTGCGAAGTGACCGACACCTAACATGTCTCATTCGCAAACGTGCGAAGGAAGACTCTATCCCCTTTTTCTATAAAAAGGGCACGCTAGCCTCAACACAGCACAACACAGCCTCTTTCCCAAACCAAGCCATAATGCCTGGCCCCATTGTTCACAATGAGACCACAGCCACAAACCTTGGAGGTTTTGTGACCGTGCTCGCAAACCTCACCCGCCGTGCCTATGCATTAGAAGAGCCCCCAGAATATGTTGTGTGCCAAGGACCCATGAGCGGTGAGAGCCGTCAATTCCGGGCCACTGTACACATCTATGGTAGGGATCTATCACCAGAACGCCCCTACAGGTTCACTGGAAGGACAACTTCCTTTGAGCCACAAGCCATCCAACTAGCAGCTCGAGAAGCTATAGTTCAACTCCGGCACTGGTCGCCCAGAGTTAACTGTCGCTCGTTCTACTACTACCCTAGCCGCGACGGGTATGGTAGGCCGCCCTAGGTTGCCAACGGAGATCACGAGACGGATCCTGCACTATTGCATCTAGTGCGCTATGTAAGTGCACTAGAGGAACTGTTCGATCAAATCACCCTTGATCTGATCGCAACTCGTGGAGAACTGGTTCGCCGAGCCCCGGCGAGAGGAGAAGAGGAGCCCAACGCCGACAGCCCAGTCGTGTTGTTCGGACACCCGATCGAGTCCTTGAGGTCTGCCCCAGCCCTCGACCAAAGTACTTTGGTGTCCCCAGAAGTGCTTCGTCGCCTTTTGGGAACACACTCCAACGGGATTGTGGCCAACAACCCCCGCGATGGTCATCATCGCTACCCCGACCCTGCAGCCCCTCAATCGCTATCCCGACGGTGAAACCCGTGGAGAAGCCTCGACGTCCGCAAGGCAAGCCCGCTTAGATATTAACGAAGTAGACTAAGTCGCTCGAGTAGTAACGAGCCTTAATATTTCTACGCCTTGTAATTGTGTGATCCTGTATCACCATTATTAAATGATGTCTGCTTGTGCGCCCCTATTTTGAAATAGTAGCCATGCATAAGTACGTCAGTGTACAGTTACATTTTTAAATTCCGGGCGCAGCTACCAAAACCACCCCCGACGACACCCACAACAATGTGTCACATTTATGAGATAGGTGTATCTGTAGCATTGACCCCGACCCCAAGAGCAGAACCAACAACTAGTCACCCTTCACCACGGTATATAACCCAGCCCCAATGCTATATAAAAGGCCACCTCGTGACCTTGCCAAGTACCCCTCACCTTGTGCACAACCCGCACAGCCATTTCTTTGCCATGCCGACCCCCAGTATTTATCTGAGAACTCCAGACGCAACCCCGGGTAGTTTTGTTAAATTATTGTGGGACTTTACCTGCAATACCATGAGTGCCATCCATCCACCCCAGTATGAGTTGCTGAAATCGAGGATCACCCCCTCCACCTCGAAATATTGGGCAGTGGTGCACATCCCTCCCGCAAACCCAAGCCAAGACCCAACGGAAGTCTCCTTCGTGGGGAAATCCATGTCGACTCCACATATGGCCATAGAAGCTGCTGCGTACGAAGCACTCACTCGTCTTCGATTCGCGGTACCCTATGCCAGCGAACGAGGATATTATTATTTTCCGAGTCGTGCAGCACCCGGAGAAGTAGCATCTTTTCCCGGTGGGCGAATTGAGAGAGATCCAGTACTGGCCAACCTTGCCCAGTATGTTATCGCTCAGGAGCGTTTGACTCAGCGGGTAATGGGTTACCTCCAGAGCCTCGCTGATTTAAATCCTCATATCGCTATTGGCAGACCACTGAGGCCTGACCAGGAGAGACGCGTTCATCGACTGGTCAACCCGCTTCCCCCGATAGAAGAAGAGTGCGCCCCAGTACCAGAGACGTTTTCTCAGGACCATGTGCTTTTGCCTTTTTTATCGTAGACGTCACCGCTATGTTTATTATCCCAGTATTTATTTATGTGTTGTAACTTGTATGTGGTATCCAAAATTTATGCGACGGATCAAACTTTGGTTTCAATTATGTGAGCAGTTTTACTGCTGTTAATTTTGATTTAACTAATTTTCACTCACGATAAATTTTGCAGTGAGATTTCTTTCCCTGAGTTGCTGCAGCATATGCCTCTTCACGACGTAGATTTTTGTTCACGCAGCGGCAGACTCACAACCACAACCACTCGACCTCGTGCGCTAATTACAAATCCCCGTACACATTTTGCACCTAACTGACCACGCCCGAGGACACCACAGTCTCAGTAAGAGAGATTTCTGACTAAATCATTCGGGCGCAAGTTCCCCAGCACACTGACAGCAGTTAGTACTCGATGCCGCACCTAATCCTCATGATCGCCGCCACCGCGAAGAGCTAACACTTGAGCGGCATCATCACGACGATCATCCAGGATCATTGCACACAGGAGCACGGAGAACCCCAGCAACGTCGCCAAACCTCCACACACCAGGACCACGTACCAGTCCGGCATCACCTCCGCCATTAGAGCCTCGTCTCGAGCTCCTGCAAACAGCAATGGAGGAGAATGAAGGAGAAGAGGAAGCAAGGCGAGATGTGAGGAAGAAGAAAGGAGCACCGCGATCACTTTATAGCTCGAGATCGGTGTACGGTGGGCGAGGTCCACCAGCGCCGCTCGTCGCTCGATCGCCGGTGTTCGGAGGCGAATCCGCGAGCAGTGCCGACAGTGCACTGGCCCGCGAGGTGAGTGCACGCTGCACCGGCAGCTAGCACGCCGCGCACTACCGCAGTACGGCCTAGATTCCCTACGCGCTAGACGTCGCCGGTGGAGAAAGCACGGGAAAGCACGCGAGAGAGAGAAAGAAGAGAGAGCCAGAGGTAGAAGAAGAGGCCGACAGTGGGCCCTGGGTCCACCTGTCAGCCAGAGAGAACACTGTGCTCTCGGGTACGACCAGCGTATTTTAGTAATTTAGAATTTATTCTAAATTTACTGTATCCAACGTAGAAGTATCTCATTTTCCCCAACCATTGATTTTTCCACGCAACGCCAGTATACCACACTGTAGTTTTACACCACTTATTGC
This sequence comes from Triticum aestivum, assembly GCF_018294505.1. Lineage (NCBI taxonomy): Eukaryota > Viridiplantae > Streptophyta > Magnoliopsida > Poales > Poaceae > Triticum > Triticum aestivum. Next base: position 317,683,882 of record NC_057814.1, on the reverse strand, counting down.
CCTCTCACTGTAGCCACATGTTATTGCATAGTAGAATGATTTCTTTTGGTAAGAGCGATGTTTGTTCAAAACAGCTTTTAACAAATCTCGAGGACGAGATTTTTCTTAAGGGGGGTAGTGTTGTAACACCCCAAAATTTTGGCCTTATTTTATTAATTAAAATTTTGCCAGGAAATTAAATTTTCTATTTTTCTGGATTTATCTTTTGATTTCAGAACCCCTCTTCTCTTTAATATTGTGGGTTTTTACCTCAAGTGGAAACTTTCCAAAAGTATTATTGGACTTGTATGCCCTCTCAATAAAACAATTCTTTATCAGTAGATTTATTTGCATAATTGTTTTTCCTGAGCTTTATTCTTTTAAAATGATTGTTCATGAATTTGGAGTCTCTGTTGCACTGCAACCATTTGATTAATGCATTTAAAATTTTCACCAAAAATTTGGGGATGTCCTGTGATGTTTCCACGTCACTTTTATGCAAAAATATCTTTTGGTCATTGGAGATTTTGAGCTCTACATCAAATTCTCAAATCTGGTCCAGTAGGTATTTTTGCACTACAACCTATTTAAATATTCCTTTAAAAATTCTTCCAAGTGTTTGGAGATGTCAGTAGATGCATATAATCCAACTTCATGCAAAAAACCAGTGATGTTCTTTGAACAATTTGAGTGAATCAACCTCATTTCATTCTGGTCCTGCTTGGTGATTTGTACTGCAACCCTATATTATCTTGCTCTAGTAACACTGAGCTTTTTCCTACATATAGAGCACCCTGCAAAACCCTTAAGTCCAGGAGAATGGACCCATTGGAGGGTTTTAAGTGCATGCAATAAGGCCTTTTTCTTTCTGTCCAAAACTGAAAGTTTGCAAAACTTGCACTAGCAAGTTTCTGGTTTTGTCCAAATGATCTTGCCATCATCACCTACATCTAGGGAGACCCTGATCTGGAGTTTTTGGCCACTCCAAGAGTTGCCTGGATGCACTTAGCATTCTGTCGAACACTTGGTGTGCATGGGCAGATTTGGCAGGGTTATTAGTTTGCATTGTGAACTTGATCCCCTGACCTAACCACCATGTCCATTAACCCCCTTGCTAGCTCTAACCTAGTCCTGTTAATTGCCAGCCTCGCTCTGGCACTCTAGGCTGCCCTGGCATTATGTCGAGCACGTCCCGTGCGTGCTCTGGGCGCGCCCAGAGCGCACATTTTGCACCTGCGGGCGCCCAAGCCGCCGCGTCGCACGACCGCCTCCCCGCGCCCGCTCTGGCCTCCCCCACTCGCAGCCAGCACGCCCGCCCTTTCCCTTGCCGCAGAGCCGCCCCTGGAGCCCCACAGTGCCGCCGTCAGGTCGGCCACGGCGGCTAGCGGCCGGCCACAGCAGGCTCTGCCACGGACGGCGCCGCCCAAGCCTCCCGCGCGCGCCAGCTGCCCCCTTGAACAGCCCGAGCTCATCCACAAGCTCGTTGGCACGCGCTCGTCGCCGCCACGTCGTCCTGCAGCTACAGAACGGCGGTCGCCGGCGTTCTTATCCACGGCCGCCGCGGGAACCGACCTTCCCCGGCTATAAATGGCCCCAAACCTCGCTCGAGCATCCTCAGGCAAACCGTAGTAGTGTGCCACCTCGCTCAAGTCGTCTGAAACCATCGCCTTCCTCACCCCCGGCAGGATCGGCCGCCGCCACGCTCCGGTTCAATTCGTCGCAGTCATAGCCTTCCCCGGCCATCCAGTACCACCATCCCACTCCCCTCGACCTCACGGAGCCGCCCAGCCTCTCAAACACGACCAAGAACCACCGGAGCCCAAACCCCCAAACCACCCGAAGCCTCCTCCGCCGCGGAGCTCACCGCCGGCGACTCCCTCCGTCCCCACCTGCCTAGCGACCACCGGGAGGACCGCCCTGGAACCACGGATCCATCCCTGCCCTCCGGAGCCCGCAAAGAGCCGCCGTTCGCCGGCGTCGATCGCCAGAGTCCCGCCTCCTGTAACGCCCACGATGCGGCTATATCCCCCACGTGTCGAGGCACGACTTAGAGGCATAACCGCATAGTGGTTTTGTCGCAAGAAGGGTCATCTTCACACAATCCCATGTAATGAACAAGAATGGGATAAAGAGTTGGCTTACAATCGCCACTTCACACAATACATAAATATTATTCATACATCACCCAAACTACAAACATATAGACCGACTACGGTCAAAATCCAGATGAAAATAAGACAAAACCAAATGCTAGATCCCCGATCGTCCCAACTGGGCTCCACTACTGATCATCAGGAAAAGACACATAGTAACGACCACATTCCTCGTCGAACTCCCACTTGAGATCGATGCCATCATCTGCACTGGCATCGTCGGCACCTGCAACTGTTTTGGTAGAATCTGTGAGTCACGAGGACTCAGCAATCTCACACCCGCGAGATCAAGACTATTTAAGCTTGTAGGAAATGATGGCGCAAAGAGGTGGAGCTGCAGCGGCAAAAGCATATATGGTGCCTAACTTGCGCAAATGAGAGCGAGAAGAGAAGCAACGGAACGAACGTCATCTAGCATTGACCAAGAAGTGATCCTGAACACCTACTTACGTCATTCATAACACAGACCGTGTTCACTTCCCGGACTCCTCCGAGAAGAGACCATCACGGCTACACACGCAGTTGATGTATTTTAAATGGGTCAACTGACAAGTTGTCTACAACCGGACATTAACAAATTCCCATCTGCCTCATAACCGCGGGCACGGCTTTCGAAAGATAATACCCTGCAGGGGTGTCCCAAATTAGCCCATCATAAGCTCTCACGGTCAACGAAGGATAAACCTTCTCCCGGAAAGACCCGATCAGTCTCGGAATCCCGGGTTACAAGACATCTCGACAATGGTAAAACAAGACCAGCAAAGCCGCCCGAATGTGCCGACAAATCCCGATAAGAGCTGCACATATCTCATTCTTGGGGCACACCGGATTGTCCAAGCTTCCGATAGGCCAGCCCAGAGTTGCCCCTGGTGGCCACCGGCGACTGACAGTTTGGACCAATACTCAGAGGAGCACTGGCCCGGGGGTTTAAAATAAAGATGACCCTCGGGCTCGCGAAAACCCGGGGAAAAAGGCTTAGGCGGCAAATGGTAAAACCAAAGTTGGGCCTTGCTCGAGGAGTTTTATTCAAGGCGAACTATCAAGGGGGTCCCATAAATCACCCGACCGTGTAAGGAACGCAAACTCAAGGAACATAATCCCGGTATAACAGTAACAAGGGCGGCAAGAGTGCAACAAAACACCAGGCATAAGGCCGAGCCTTCCACCCTTTACCAAAATATATATAGATGCATTAATTAAATAAGAGATATTGTGATATCCCAACATATCCATGTTCCGACATGGAACAAACTTCAACTTCACCTGCAACTAGCAACGCTATAAGAGGGGTTGAGCAAAAGCGGTAACTTAGCCAAACAACGGTTTGCTAGGAAAGGATGGTTAGGGCTGACACGGCTAAAATGGGAGACATGATATAGCAAGTGATAGGTAGCGGAGCATGGCAATAGAGCGAACAACTAGCAAAGCAAAGATAGAAGTGATTTCAAGGGGTGGTCATCTTGCCTGCAAGATTCTCAGAGTTGTCGAAAGCTTGATCCTCGTAAGCGTACTCGACAGGTACGTCGTTCACGAACTCGTCTCCCGGCTCTACCCAAGACAATAACACAAACAAACGGAACCACAATCAACAACGAGAAATGCACAAGCAACATGATGCAAAACATGTATGATATGCAAGATATGATATGCGATGCATATGCGTGCTTCGGAAGGAAAATGATGAACATGGCAGTAATTGGCAAACCAAGCTTGCCACTTGAAAGAAGAGATGATTTCGGTCGAAATCGATATAAAGATCACCGGAATCAGATGCACGGTTTGCAAATGGCAAGCAAAACAAGAATGACACGAATCTGCGATAAACAGCAAGATAGCACTTAAAATGCAACAAGCAACAATGCTACAGCACTCCAACATAGCAAAAAAGCACATGGCAGTAATCTACAGGAGATGCTTGACAAAAGATGAGCACTGAGCTACGGCTAGATCTCAACATATCAAGCTCAAACAAGCATGGCAAAAGTGCAAAAGATTACAGGTTCACAGACTTGGTGAAAAACTGGACATGGCAGAAAACAGCATCAGGTAGCAATGTTTGTAGCACGAAATCAACATGCTACAGGAACAGAACATCGCAAAGCAAGGCATGGAAGTGTTCTACTAAATGCACACGACGAAAGTACCTTACTGACCATAAGCCAAAAAGGAACAGAAGAAATGATGGAAAGCATGTAAACATAGCAAGTTTCGTTATCAGGTTTCGGACTTTGCAGAAAACAGAGCATGGCAGAAATAATAATATGTAGGCCTCTTTGTGAGCTTGATGCACTCACTACAGAGCATTGCATGACAAACCAAGCACACCTACAGAAAGATGACATGTTTATGAAGCTAACCATTGCAAGAACAATAGCATAGTATGTATGGATCAACTACAATAAGCTTGGCAAAATTGAATATCATGTTGAGAATCTGCCAGAAATATTTTATAGCAAAAGTAGAGCAAGATTGAGTCATGCTCTGGCACCCCACAATTTCAAAAAATTGGAGGAATGGGTCTATTACAACTATAGCTACAAAACATCCTTATTCAACATCTCCAAAATATGCATGGATCTCTCTGTAGCATCAAGTTTACATGGCAACAAAATTACAGCAGACAAGGACTTGGAGAAATCACCATGTCCCTGAAATCAGAAATATTACGGGCCTACATTGCATGCTTGTGCTAGTCACCACAGAGATCACAAAAAATACATGGACTATACCACTGGAAAGATGGCATGGCATACTTCAAAACACATGTAGAGCTCATGCTCATAAGATGCACAGATTAAATGATACAAAAATGACAAATCTCCAAGTTTTGATAAGAACCAGAGAATAACAGCAACTAGCCCTCTTCCAACAGAGATTTGGGAATCAAGATGACCTCTAATGAACATGGTGCAATTGAACAAAATGAAGAGCATCACGAGGCGAATAATTTGACATATTACACGCGCGAATGAGAGCTACATGCAAGAAGTTATGGCATCACGAACAAGTGCACATGCTGTAGAATATCAGGGACTTGGGAAATATTTGGGGTCGCGAGAAAGTCAACGCTCGTACTCTGGCGGATCTGAGATCCGATCGAGGAGGAGTCCGGCCGGTGGAGGAGCCCGAGCTCGCCGTGGAAGAGGAGAAGGACGCCGGGGCTCGGGGAAGAGGAGGAAGGAGGCGGCGG